>NC_081186.1:14585785-14752132 GCF_029867415.1 Vicia villosa | reverse complement strand
AACATGTTTGAAAAATAATCATTCTAAAATACACATTGGTTTGACAGTAAGGACTGGAACTAGGTGCATAATAATTTTATAAGGACTATTCCATTAAAGAAAAATTTTATAGGGACTAAAAATGCAGGGTCACATATTTATAGGGACTAAAAACGTATTTAACCCATTATTTAATTAGGTGAATATTTTTATTAATTGATTAAATTAATTATTAAGGTTAGTAGACAATGTAATCGAAAACATATTTTTAATTAGGTTGAAAACCAATAGTTAATTAACTTAGGTTTTTTTTTATATAACCATGGTTAACTTGTGCCCTAATCAGGGTTGCGAGGTTTGTTATTAGATCACTCATACACTAACATTTCTCTTCTTCGTGCCTAATTTTCAGGGTTAACCAAGATCCTTCAGCCACGCGCCATACCAAATCGAAAAGCTAAGTTTCTAATTTAACGTCATTTTAATTCTTTATTTTTTACCTTTTGGATTAAAATAGGGTTTGCATCAATAGTCAATGAATTTGTAATACACTAACCTTTATTATTTTTCTTTCGCTAATTTTCAGGGTTAACCAACCAATTAAAGCTCAAACCTTGTGGTAACCCTAAACTCATTTAATTATTGTTTTTTCTAACCCAATATTATTACTTGTGGCAAACCTATTTTTTTTATCACTGTTATTTCCTCCTCCCCATGGTTAATTTTTGTAACTGTTTCTGGTTTGTATTGTTTGGCCTTGAAGGCACTTAAACTGTGATGCTATTACCTTATTACTGATTATTACTGCGTGGTTAGTAATTCTAGGGAGTGCAACTCTGAACAGAATTCGAATAACTAATTTACAAGATAACATATCTGAATTAATCACGTGATTGTGCACCCACACAACTTTAAAGGTAACCCCTCTTGTTGCCTGTTGCCTGTTGCCTTGTTATTTGCTGCCTTGTTTATTACAGAATAGTCAAGTCCCTCGGATACGAGGATGCCTCAGCAAATGTTGCTCTCAGTTCATTTTCATCACTGAAGATCATAAGTCCCTTCAATGTTGCCTTCGGTTATATGATCTCGTCCCTCGAGGTTGCCTACGATATGATGATGATAGTCCCTTTCGATTGCTGAGGTGTCCTCTTTGGTTGCCTAAAATGACTATTTTATCCTTCCCTTAGACTACCTGCCCTCTTTATGGCAGGGACAGTTTTATGGCGAGCGATATCTCGACGACCCTTCAACCTCTAATAAAAGGACTTCCTACCCTCTTATGGTATGGATAGCCCTGAAAGGCTAAAAGAACTTTCTTTACATTTTAAGGGTAATTACCTCCTAATTGCTTGCTCTGGTTTAAATCTATTTTACCCTTTTATCAAAAACCTTCAAAAAGGCTACGCTTATTTACAAGCTAAAGTCCTTATTCTAATGCTTTTTCCTATACATTTCTAAACTTTTGAAAACAAATGGGCTAAGCAATTAAGAGCCCATGGAAAACCATAGATACAAAGGGTGCCTTAAACCTTCCCTTTGTATAAATTACCCCTCGAACTCAAAATTTCTTTTAAAGGTTTTTTTCTGTTCTTTTAGCCTTTCTTTAAATTGGATAAAATAAAAGTCGGTGGCGACTCTTGCTTACCGCGACATTTCTTTAAAGTCAATTCACCGTATTACAGGCCTGATTAAAAAATATATTGAATTTTGGTGCGTCCGGAGATACATATCCAAAACCTGGGGGACATTATTTTATTTTCACAAAGGTCTGCTAGTAATGGATAGGGTGCATTAAGGAATTCACAAAGTTCGCCATAAAGTTCATGTTAAACATTCTAAAAGCTTTCTAAGTTGTAAACTATATATTTGGCATATTTTAAATTAAAAAAATACATGTCTTATGAATGGCCTAGAAATCACCACAAGTAGGTGGAGCTCTAATAACTTGCATAGGATAAGTACAAGTCTTTTTAGATGTTGATTCATAATTCATGCTGATGCAGAGGCTTATATTAGAGTATAAGTTAGAGTCATAACTATCACTTGGTAGAAAGAGAGAGCTCTAGAGAAGAGGAGAAAAGAGGGAGTTTGGAACTAGAAGAAGAAAGAGATCTAACCTAAGATAAGAGTTTGACTTCCCATTGTTATGGTTATATGTGATTCTATGCAATGGGTAGGATGTATGTTTAGGATTGAGTTTCAAGTGGGATTTTGGATAGTTAGGGTTTTTGACATAAACTCTTGGATTTGATGATGAAATGAGAAAATTAATGTGTTAAATTTGTATCCATAAAGAGTAATACATTAGATTGATATTGTATAATGAAATCTGGTTTTAATTTGGGTTTTTGAATCTATAACATGTGAAAAATCAGATTTGGGTTGAGTTGAAAGAGTGCTGAAAACACACAGATTTTTCTATTTCTAGTGTGCTCCATCAGGCGAAGAATTTGTGCCGTCACACGAGCATTATCTGAGAGAGAGGGATAAAAATGTAACCAAATTTAGTCCCAGAGCGTCGGGCGAGCGAAAGCTTCCGCCGGGCGAATGTGCCCTGTTTTATGAAAATTCTAAAGGTCATAACTTTTGATCCGTAACTCTGTTTTATGTGCCGTTGATCGCGACTTTACGTGTCTATAAATCTGATGACTTCAAGTGCACAGTCGTGTCATGTAGTTTTAAAAGATATCGAATCCACAGGGACTATGAATCGATCTACCGTTATCTAAGGTTACTATGTAAAGCTAGGGCTACTAAAATTTTGATTGTTTCTAAGGGAAAGTGAGTGAAAAATTAAGAAAATAATAAAAGACAGATATCAGTATGTATTTCGTTTAACTTAAGGTGATCCGAAGGTCCATTGGCTTTTGCATAATTTAATCAAAAATCTTTACTAATTCAATTGATTAAAAATCCTCGTCTCAAACTTTCGCTCTGTTGATTTAGATTACTGTCCTAATCCTAATGTACGCTTTCGCCATCCCATTAGATTTTAGAAAAGCTTTTTGGAAACAACGTAATTAATAAAATGCCCGTTTTATGAAGTTGTTATCTATTTAAATCTCCTAATCTCAAACTTTCGCTCTGTTGACTCGGAACATGCTAATATCCCTAACGTACGCTTTCGCCATCCCGTCGGGTGTAAAAACAATTTTTGAAAATAAATAAGTTCTAATTAGTTTTAATACGCTTTCGCCATCCTTAAAACTAATGTCCTATGTCTACTATCCAGTTAAAGATCTCAAACTTCCGCTCTATTGATTTTAACCTTTGACCGTCTTAACCCCTCAAACTTTCGCTCTATTGGTTTTAAGACTTGCTAATTAAATTAGACATACAGACCAAAAACAAGTGATAGTTAATAAAATATAATTAAGCCAATTTATTTCGGATCCCTACGGTTAACTTACTTTACATACCGATATCATAATAATTTAGCCAGACATATTAATATGGTTAAACATGCATAAATCGGTTCGGGTCATAATAATAGGCATAGTAAATGGCATATAATATATCATGCAATAATAATATAAATTAAGGCAGTAAATAAAAACCTGAATTAAATAAATGGTAATTGAATCTTCGAGTACTGAACTTCCACCACAGGTTGGCTGGATCGTTCTTCGGAATTTAAACAGACAGAAAAAATAAACAAGGAAATAAAGCAATAAATCTAACGTAAGGCTAGATCTATAAAAGTTCACAACAATTTCCAGTGTAGAAATCGTTGTGAGAAAATAAGTGTTTGAATGAAAGCAGAATAAAGAAATACGGTTCGCGGTACAATTTCGGCAGCACTTCGTTGGCAGGAAATCGGACTCTTTGAAAGTGAGGTAGCAGGTCCTATTTATAGGAGAGGTTTTGCTGTGACGTTGCGTGAAAAGTGGGGATTTTTGCAGACTGGGCATGGAGACGTGCGTCTCCGTGACTTGAGACGTGCGTCTCAAGTGGAGAAGATGTAGGAAGGCTTGGAGACGTGCGTCTCCTTTTGGTGACGTGGCCTTTGGAACGTTGGAGACGTGCGTCTCCACTTGCTGGGAAGGTTTGGGCCACGCACATTTGATCTTTCATTGGGCTGGTTCGTCTCCTTTGGGCCTTTGGGTCCTAATTGCACCCCTCTTTCACTTCAGCACTCCTTTTTCATCTTTTAGGCATAAATATTGGTCATTTAAGCTCCATTTTCTTTCCTTTTTGCAAATAGTCGTAATTAGAGTGTAAAACCTGAAACAGAGAAAATACTCGCGTAATATCATAATAAATTAACATAATAAATGGAAAATGCTATAAATATCTATGGATTTCAAGCTAAATATACGATATAAAATCGTGTTATCAAATTCCCCCAGACTTGAACCTTTGCTTGTCCTCAAGCAAAATAATAAGATAAAGATAAATGAAACACACTTCCACCACGTCGTTCATTCATACTCAGCTACATAGTGTTCTTATTTGAAAATAATGATAATGATCCTAGCAATAAACTTATAGTAACAACACTAAACAACTCCCAGTGTGCATACCAATCCGAATCATGCCATTATAGCTCGACCTTTTTGACTCGTCATCATGTTTTAACCCTTTTCATTCGCGCGCAATCACATTAAGCCCATTATCTTGACACGCACATAGCAGAGTAGTCGGTTAGTGACTATGATCCTTTTCATGGAGTTCTGGAACAATATGTGGTATACTCCTTAGCACTCACTTGTAGATTGTGGGGAATCGGACAATAGTCCTTCCTACCAAGTTCAGTACCAGATGACTTCTGAACCAATCGGCAATGAGTTTTTAAATTCTTTGTATTTGAGATTTGCGACCGTTAGGTTAAATGATCTTGTGAGGATCACCTTACTTAGTAGGCACATTTCTTATTATGGTTAAGCACATAATTATTATTATGAGGATCATACACTTATATTCATCGACTCTCTGCGTAGTTTGTATCTAAGACGGTGCCGACTGCTAGAATAAACTACTAAAGGCTACTTCAAAACTTAAGGTCGATGGTTTTGGTATAACGGGTATTCAAATCGGTTACGCATACTTAGGGGTTTTAGAGTGTTGAGACAATAAGGTTATTGACTATATTCAATTTCTATGCGTTGAGTGTTTGAGTAGCTTCGTATTTCTCGAACGTGTGGGGTTTGCATTTATCGTTTAGGAGCAAAATTTTTGTTATGGCTCAAGAAAATGGAAGAAATTGAAATAACTACGGAATTATACATATAAGACTTAAATTCCATAAATATTCTTTTATTGAATTAGAAAAACATTACAAGAAAGGGAAATAACTGAAGGGAAAAATAAAGCTAAAGGAAATAGAAATAATACGACTCCCCCAGACTTAGATGATGCAATGTCCTCAGTGCATAAGAACTACTCCTCATTGTTGCGGTTGCGGGAACTGCTTGCGCCTCTTGTACGAACACGGCGACGTCTATCAGGAGGAGAGTCATTCATACGAATGTCAAGATCATGCAAATATGTAGCAATTTCAGTGTATTGACTTTCGTTCCTAATAGCATAGTCACGGTGCTCCTGTTTCATCTCTCGGATGAGCCTAATTGTTTCAGTTTGGTTTGTCTGCATAGCTTGAACGAGTTGATCTTGGCGTTGAATAGCAGCATACATGGCCTCAAGAGTGATAGGCGGAGGGTTGTTTGGAGGAGGTTGGTTGACATCAGCTTGTCCTTGGTTGAGTTCTTCTTCATTTGCATCCACAGGTTCATCAGGATGTTCTTGTTGGTTATCTTGAGGGTTGTCTTCAATGAGCCTCCAACGTTGAACATAACGAATGTTGATTCTTTCAGGGCATGGAAGGATGACATAAGGAATAGGAACTTTGTTGACGACCAAAGTGTATCGGCCATCATGGCGGGGTGAAACCAAGTGGGAGTCACGGCAGTAGGTGAGATCGAGTGACTGAGCAGGCTTCATGAGATGTGAGAGTGAGAGGAGCTCGTCACCAAGACCTAAAGCACAGGCCAAGGAAGTAATAATTCCACCAAGCAAGAATGGGTTTGTAGCGGGGGCGTTGACTAAGCCTTGGATGTGTTGGAACATGAATGGTGCGGCGTTGAAACGGATATTGTTAAGCGCACAGTAGAGGAAAAATAGTTCATGTTGGTTTACCTTGTGGTTGTTAGATCTCGCAAAAATAGTATGCCCCAAAACATGTTGAAAATAACGTATAGCGGGGTTTTGAATGTGAGAAGCATGGAGAGCTCTCCAACCGGTAGGAATTTCGCCAGTGAGATTGAACCAAAATTCAAAAGCGAGATCCTCCCAAGATCGACCATTGAGTTCTTGAAAGATTGAGCGGTGAGCGTTTGGTGCATGATTAAAATGCAAATATGAAGCTACGACATCTTGATCTAGAGTATATTCATGGTTGAACATCCGAAATTGGATGCTACCGGTTGAGAGTGGTTGATTAGAGGGAGTGTCGTAGTTGAAAGAACTCAAAAATTCTAAGACGAGCGGCTCATAAGTAGGTACGGGTTCGGTACAAAGATGGTGGAGGCTAGATTTTGTGAGCAAACGGGTAACACCATCAATGAGACCCAGAGTTTCTAGACACTCGGTGTTCACAAATTTTGTGGGAACAACCGAACGTTCGTAGAAAGCGACATATTTTGTTCGTTGAGCATCATTGTCGTCATCTCGGAAGATAATATTTGAAAGGTCGGGAGGTGGTCTCTCGGGACGCTCACTACGGATTAATGAACGTGGAGGCATGGTGAGTATGAAAATGAAAAAAATAGAAATGGAGTGTAGAAGAATAGAGAATGGTATGAAGGTTGTGAGGAAGAAGAGTGGTGGTGGTGTGGTTTTATAGTGAGGTTTGAAAATGGTGTGGTTAATGGAGAATTAAAATGAATTAATGGTGGTGTTTGAAGTTTGAATGGAGTAGAGAATTGGGAAATGAATAGAGTTTAAGAGGTGAATGATGGAGGATGAATGAGGTTTATGGAGTTTAAATGGAATAAATAAGGGGAAGAATGAAGAAGATTGAAAGATGAATTTTGAAATTCAAATTCAAAATTCAAAATGGGTGTTATGGTGGTGTTGCAGCATGGTCAACAATGCAGACTGCTGCCCTTGGGAGACGCGCGTCTCAGGCAGTCAGTCTGCAAGGGGACAAAGCATGGAGACGTGCGTCTCCTGTCCTCAGAATGATTCCTGCTGGTCCCACACAGATGGAGACGTGCGTCTCCTGTTGTAGGCAAGTGGTTCACGCATGCAAGGGACCAGACAGTGCTGACAGATGCCATAAATTGTCCATCAGTTCAGAGCAGTGTCGAATTTTAATACTATTAACAGCAAAAAGTGATAAACGGGCAAATATATAGCAGTCAATAGCAGTGTAATATAACACAGTAGCAGTAATCAAAAGAATATTGCATTTAAAATTAAACCGGTACTGAGTGTTGACATAAGCAGAATGTAAAATGCAGAAAAATGAAAATCTAACTTATGAATAAAAATTGCTAAAACTAGAAATAAAATCTAATAATCTGATACGGTAACATCTAGCCACGTCTATTGTTATGCTCATTAGACTGAATGTGTTTGAAAACTTTGTCGAACTGAGCATTTACGGTGTCGATAAAATCGAAGAACTGCGTTTGCAAAGTGTGTAGCTCGTTGCGCACATGTTGGACATCTTGTTGTAGTGCAGTGATGGCTTGCTCGTGCGTGTTCAGATTAGGCATTCTTTGATTCACCGATGCGGTAGATGTAGCGAGTTGTTGTTGCTCGAGCTCGACATCAGTCATATCAACAGTGTAATCATCAACAGAATCTTCAGAACGAGTTTCAGGCTCATACTCAGATATAGGTTCATCTACAGAAAGAGGTTCATAATCAGGAATGGGTTCATCTTCAGGATTAGGTTCATAGTAACCAGGAGGAGTGTCAGGCTCAGATTCTGATACATGCATTTCCTCATCAAAATGTTCATAGGCTTGAGGGGTTTCAGGTGAGGGTTCTCTTTCAGGAATCTGATCAAAGAAAAGCCAGTTGGCAGGATTGTGCACACTCGTCCTAGGACTCGGTAAGGTGAACTGATCCAATACTTTGTTATCAATGAGTAAATCAAACTGATCAGGTCCAAGGTTACCGATGATTCCTCGGTTAAAGCAGAAGTGAATATCCATAGAATTGTGGGAACCAAGAGGTGTCAATCTAAGCAAAGGTACTCTCATTCCTATAGCATTAGCAATCATAGTGACAAATCCGCCGATCCTAATAGGTGAAACTTCGTCTTGCGTGATGCACTCGAAGTTTGTTAGCATGAAAGCGATGGCATTGACCGGGCGATTCTGAGAGGTACAAAACATGATGAATAACTCTTCTCTAGAGACTTCAGTGACATTATCTGGTTTACCAAAAATGTAGTGAGCAAGGATCTTATGGAAGTATCTGAAGGCTGGGTTATGGATGTTCTCAGATTGAAATTCATTCTCTTCGGGGTTGTCGTTTCCAGTGATCTTGCCCCAGTATTTTTCCAACTCCCAGTAAGCAAGATTGTCTTCAGCTACTTTGGTGTATGCATCTGATCCATGAGGTAGTTCTAACATTTCAGCAAAATCTCGGATGCAGAAATTAAACTCCATACCAAAGAGTCTAAAGAGAATAACTCCTTTTCTCAGTCCTTGTCCACAGTTTGGAAGATAGGTCAGGGAGCTCAAGAATTCCAGAGTGAGCTTCCGGTAAGCACTAAGCTTGCGGAACAGGTGAGAACCAGTCCAACCAATTTGGTTAAGCAGGTGCAGGACGCTTTCTTCGATACCAAGTTTCACCATAGTTGGTTGGTGAGGATAGCAAGTCAAATCCATGTGTCTTTCAGCCAGCTTATTAAATCTTGCTTCTTGTCCTCTACCACGGAACACAACTTCCATATTATCAAATTCTTGCATCGTAGTTAGTAGTTAAATGAAAAAACCTAGAAGTTGAAAATATTAAGATTAAGTTAGAACTAGGCTAGTGTTTATTTTAAAAATAAAATTAAATAAAATAAAATAAATGAAATAAAATTAAGTAACAAGTTACAATAATAATTATAATTATAAAAAGGAGATGTTTTCTCGAAATAAGATAGCAGTTATAATTATAATAATTATTATAAGATGTAAGAAAAAAGTAAAAAAAAATGATTAAAATTAGAATAGATTATAAAAATAAAAGTTTAAAAATAAAAATAAAATAAAAGAATAAGTAAATGTGGGTTGTCTCCCACCAAGCGCTTTGTTTTATGTCGTAAGCTCGACGATTTTTAAATTAGAAAACTATTTTTTCGAAAGAACGGGCAGTTCGTCAAGTTTAAAAACTTCGACGTTTTCATCGTGTTCGAGATGATGGTAATACTTAAGACGTTGCCCATTTACGACAAAAGGTTTGACGGTTTCTCCTTTGATTTCTATCGCTCCACTCGGAAATATGTTAGTTATTTCGAAAGGGCCAGACCATCTAGATCCTAACTTGCCAGGAAATAATTTTAGTCTAGAATTAAATAAAAGTACTTTATCGCCTATGCTAAAATTTTTCCTAGATATACGCTTGTCGTGCCATTTTTTCATTCTCTCTTTATAGATTTTGGCGTTTTCATAAGCGTCTTGTCTAAGTTCTTCTAATTCGTTTATGTCTAGAAGTCGTTTCTCACCAGCGGCAGTGTAGTTTAGGTTTAAGTTCTTAATGGCCCAATAGGCTTTATGTTCTAACTCTACCGGTAGGTGGCATGATTTTCCATAAACGAGTTTGAATGGGGTAGTTCCTATTGGAGTTTTGAAAGCTGTTCTATAAGCCCATAAAGCTTCATTTAGCTTGGTTGACCAATCTTTCCTAGATATAGCAACAGTTTTCTCCAATATTTGTTTTATTTCGCGGTTAGATACTTCTACTTGACCGCTTGTTTGTGGATGGTATGGTGTGGCTATTCGATCATTCACTCCATATTTTCGAAGGAGTTTCTCAAGTATTCTTGAAATGAAATGGGAACCACCATCGCTAATTACCAATCTTGGCACACCGAACCTAGGAAAGATGACGTTTTTGAAAAGTTTGATAACTACTCGTGTATCGTTTGTAGGAGAAGCAATAGCTTCTATCCATTTTGAAACGTAATCGACGGCTACGAGTATATATTGATTTCCAAACGACGACGGAAACGGTCCCATGAAGTCTATTCCCCAGACGTCAAATATGTCTACTTCCAGAATGCCTTTTTGAGGCATTTCATCGCGTCTTGAAATGTTTCCAGTTCGTTGGCATCTATCACAGCTTAGTACAGCAAAATAAACGTCTTTCCACCGGTTGGGCCAGAAGAGTCCAGATTGAAGAATTTTGGCGCAGGTTCTAGATGTGCTATGGTGTCCTCCACACGGTGCAGAATGACAGTGTGTTATTATGCTTCTTATCTCTTCCTCGGGTACACAACGTCTAAAGATTCCATCGGGGCCTCTTTTGAACAGGAGTGGGTCGTCCCAATAGTAATGTTTTAGGTCATGGAAGAATTTCTTCTTCTGTTGGTAACTTAGATCAGGAGGAAGCACACCAGCAGCTAGGTAGTTTACGAAATCTGCATACCAAGGTGTGTCAGATCGGGCTAAAGCTAATTCTGCTAATTTGTTGGTTTCAGAGTTTGGACGGTACGGTTCGAATTCATTTGCTTCTAATTGGGCGATGAGTCTTTCATAAGGGAAATCGTCGTCAATTGGTACTTGTTCGGGTTTCAGATTTTCCAATCGAGAGAGGTGATCTGCTACGACATTTTCAGTGCCCTTCTTATCTTTAATTTCCAGGTCGAACTCTTGTAATAACAAGATCCATCTCAAAAGTCTTGGTTTAGCGTCCTTTTTGGTTAGGAGGTACCTAATGGCGGCGTGGTCAGTGTATATGATTATTTTGGCTCCTACCAGGTAAGAACGGAACTTGTCTAATGCAAATACGACAGCTAATAATTCTTTTTCTGTCGTGGCATAATTCATCTGAGCTTCGTCTAGGGTTCTACTCGCATAATATATGACATGTAGTTTCTTATCCTTTCTTTGCCCTAGAACGGCCCTTACAGCATAATCACTCGCGTCACAGATTATTTCGAAAGGCTCATTCCAGTCGGGAGGTTGCATAATTGGCGCAGAGATTAATGCTTGTTTAAGCGTTTGAAATGCTTCAGTGCATTTATCGGTGAAAATAAATTCGGCGTCTTTCATTAGTAGTTCAGTTAAGGGTTTTGTTATTTTAGAGAAATCCTTAATGAAACATCGGTAAAAACCAGCGTGTCCTAGAAAACTTCTTATTTCTCTAACGGTTTTGGGAGGTTGAAGGTTTTCGATAATTTCAATTTTTGCTTTATCAACTTCAATTCCTCTATCGGATACGATGTGTCCAAGTACAATTCCTTGTCGAACCATGAAATGGCATTTTTCCCAATTAAGGACTAGGTTTACGCTTACGCATCGTTTAAGTACCAGTTCGAGGTTCTCTAAACATGTTTCGAAACTTCCTCCACAGACAGAGAAGTCGTCCATAAAGACCTCCATTATTCCATCTAAGAAGTCGGCAAATATTGCCATCATGCATCTTTGGAAGGTCGCGGGTGCATTGCAGAGTCCAAAAGGCATTCGTCTATAGGCGAATGTACCATAAGGACAGGTAAATGTGGTCTTCTCTTGGTCATCAGGGTGAATAGGAATTTGGAAAAATCCGGAGTATCCATCCAAATAACAGAAATGCGAGTGTTTAGCTAAGCGTTCGAGCATTTGATCTATGAAAGGTAAAGGGAAATGGTCTTTTCGGGTAGCTTTGTTTAGCTTCCTATAGTCAATGCACATTCTCCATCCAGTTTGGGTACGTTGTGCTACAAATTCGCCTTTAGCATTAGTGATTACAGTAACTCCTCCTTTCTTTGGTACGACGTGAACAGGACTAACCCATTTACTATCGGATATAGGATATATTATTCCAGCTTCTAGCAGTTTTTGGATTTCCTTTTTAACCACATCGCTCATAATAGGATTTATTCGCCTTTGATGTTCCCTAGAGGTTTTACTATCGTCTTCGAGCATAATGCGGTCCATACACAGAGAAGGGCTTATACCTTTCAGATCTGATATGTTATATCCTAAAGCGGTCGGGTATTTTCTTAGGACATTAAGTAATTTTTCAGTCTCGGTTCGTCCCAAGTTGGCGTTCACTATAACTGGTCGGTTTAGTTCTTCATCTAGAAATTCGTATCTAAGATCGGTAGGAAGTGTTTTCAGCTCTATAGCAGGCTTCTTAGGTCCAGGTATAGGATCGGGAGTTAAAGCTAAGCATTCACTCAGATGGTTATCTTGATATTCCTCACGCCAGTTGTCATCTTCAAGAATTGGCGGCATAGGAATTCTTAGGATCTCGGTTTCCTTATTTGGTTCGGATTTTATTTCTTTGACACACTCGTCGATTATGTCAGCAGAACAGCATGTGTCAATTATAGAAGGTGCTTTTAGGAATTGGGAAAGGATAAATTCTATTTTCTCTTCTCCTACTTCGAAAGTAAGCTTTCCTCGCTTTACATCTATAATTGCACCAGCGGTTGCTAAAAATGGTCTTCCTAATATGATCGGGATGTTAGAATCTTCTTGGATATCCATAATGATGAAGTCAGTTGGGATGTAGAATTGACCTACACGAACAGGGATATTTTCTAACATTCCTATAGGGTATTTGACTGAACGGTCAGCTAGTTGAAGGGACATTCTCGTTGCTTTAAGCTCACCTAGATTGAGTTTCTTACAGGTCGAAAGAGGCATCAAGCTAACACTAGCTCCTAAGTCGCACAAGGCTTTCTCTATGATGGTTTTTCCTATTACGCATGGTATAGAGAAACTACCAGGGTCTTTCAGTTTTGGAGGCATGTTATTTTGGATGATAGCGCTACATTCAGCGGTAAGTGTTATAGTTTCGTTATCCTCGAGTTTCTTTTTGTTTGATAAGATTTCTTTTAAGAACTTAGCGTATGAAGGCATCTCATTTATGGCTTCTGTGAATGGTATGGTTATGTTTAATTGCTTCAGAAGTTCTACAAATCTTTTAAATTGCGCTTCGGTTTTTGATTTAGCTAATCTCTGAGGGTAAGGAATTGGTGGCTTATAAGGCGGTGGTGGAACGTAAGGTTTCTCTTTTTCAGGTTCCACTTCGTTATTGTTCTCATCAGTCTTAGCAGTTTGTTCGTCAGTTGTTTTCTTTTGGGTTTCCTTTGGCTCTTGTTGTGACATGGGTACGTTTTGAGTTCTAGGATCTATGGGTCCATCGTAATTCGTTCCACTTCGTAGTGTTATTGCGTTCGCATGTCCTTTAGGATTGGGTTGAGGTTGAGCAGGAAACGTGCCAGCAGAGGCAGCAGTAGGTGCTTGTTGTTGAGCTACTTGTGAGATTTGAGTTTCTAGCATTTTGTTGTGCGTAGCTAAGGCATCTACTTTGTTCGATAGTTGTTTTAGTTGCTCGCTATTGTGGATGTTTTGATTCAGGAAGTCCTTATTGGTTTGTTGTTGGGAAGCTATAAAGTTCTCCATCATGATTTCTAGATTTGACTTCCTAGGGGTGTTTTGAGCAGCTACAGGCGCTTTTTGGTAGCCAGGTGGTACAGCAGGTGCTTGTCCAGGTGCGTACAACGCATTGTTGTTCTTATAAGAAAAGTTCGGATGGTTTTTCCATCCAGGGTTGTACGTGTTAGAATAAGGGTTTCCTTGAGCATAGTTTACTTGATCAGATGGGACTCCAGTCAAGAGTTGACATTCAGCAACTACATGTCCAGTCAATCCACAGATCTCGCAGTTAGGTGTTACAGCGGCAGCGGTGGCTGAAGGAGTGATGGTTAAGTTCTCGATCTTTTGAGTTAAAGCGTCTACTTTAGCGTTAACGCGGTCTATACCACTTATTTCGTACATTCCTCCTTTGGTTTGGGCTTTCTCTAGAGCGGCTCGTTCTCCACCCCATTGGTAATGGTTTTGTGCCAAGTTCTCTATGAGTTTGTATGCTTCATCATGGGGTTTGTCCATTAATGCTCCGCCAGCAGCGACATCTATAGTCATTTTAGTGTTATATAAGAGACCACCATAGAAAGTATGGATGATCAGCCATGGTTCGAGTCCATGATGAGGGCATATTCTAAGCATGTCCTTGTAACGTTCCCAAGCTTCGAAGAGTGATTCGTTATCTTTCTGGGTAAATCCGTTGATTTGACCTCTAAGCATAGCAGTTTTGCTAGGCGGAAAGTATCTCGCTAAGAATACTCTCTTCAATTTGTCCCACGTAGTTATGGAATTGGAAGGCAGGGATTGAAGCCACGCTCTAGCTCTATCTCTCAAGGAGAAAGGAAAAAGGTGTAATCGAATAGCTTCGGAACTAACGTTGTTGGCTTTGATAGTGTCGGCGTATTGCACGAACACGGATAAATGGAGATTGGGGTCGTCTACTGGGCTTCCAGAGAATTGATTCTGTTGAACAGCTTGGACCAGCGAAGGTTTCAGTTCGAAATTGTTTGCCTCAATCGCAGGTGGTGCGATACTTGAATGCGGTTCAGCGCGCGAAGGAGCGACATAGTCTCTAAGAGGACGAATAGCAGCCATCTCTAACTTCGGGATGATTTGATTGATTTGATCAGTAAGAGTCAATTCCTGATTAATTGGAATTTCTGCTACTTCGGGAAGATTGCGAGCTTGACGTTTGACGTTAATGAAACGTTCGATCTCGTTAATTCGTTGTATTAAATCTCCTCCTTGTGAACGAGTATTTGGCATACAATCGTTCAGAATGAAAGGGAAGGATTGTCCTAGTCTCTACGGTGTAACAGCGAGTTACGATATCGACTTAAATAGTCCCCGGCAACGGCGCCAAAAACTTGATCGCGACTTTACGTGTCTATAAATCTGATGACTGCAAGTGCACAGTCGTGTCGTGTAGTTTTAAAAGATATCGAATCCACAGGGACTATGAATCGATCTACCGTTATCTAAGGTTACTATGTAAAGCTAGGGCTACTAAAATTTTGATTGTTTCTAAGGGAAAGTGAGTGAAAAATTAAGAATATAATAAAAGACAGATATCAGTATGTATTTCATTTAACTTAAGGTGATCCGAAGGTCCATTGGCTTTTGCATAATTTAATCAAAAATCTTTACTAATTCAATTGATTAAAAATCCTCGTCTCAAACTTTCGCTCTGTTGATTTAGATTACTGTCCTAATCCTAATGTACGCTTTCGCCATCCCATTAGATTTTAGAAAAGCTTGTTGGAAACAACGTAATTAATAAAATGCCCGTTTTATGAAGTTGTTATCTATTTAAATCTCCTAATCTCAAACTTTCGCTCTGTTGACTCGGAACATGCTAATATCCCTAACGTACGCTTTCGCCATCCCGTCGGGTGTAAAAACAATTTTTGAAAATAAATAAGTTCTAATTAGTTTTAATACGCTTTCTCCATCCTTAAAACTAATGTCCTATGTCTACTATCCAGTTAAAGATCTCAAACTTTCGCTCTATTTATTTTAACCTTTGACCGTCTTAACCCCTCAAACTTTCGCTCTATTGGTTTTAAGACTTGCTAATTAAATTAGACATACAGACCAAAAACAAGTGATAGTTAATAAAATATAATTAAGCCAATTTATTTCGGATCCCTACGGTTAACTTACTTTACATACCGATATCATAATAATTTAGCCAGACATATTAATATGGTTAAACATGCATAAATCGGTTCGGGTCATAATAATAGGCATAGTAAATGGCATATAATATATCATGCAATAATAATATAAATTAAGGCAGTAAATAAAAACCTGAATTAAATAAATGGTAATTGAATCTTCGAGTACTGAACTTCCACCACAGGTTGGCTGGATCGTTCTTCGGAATTTAAACAGACAGAAAAAATAAACAAGGAAATAAAGCGATAAATCTAACGTAAGGCTAGATCTATAAAAAGTTCACAACAATTTCCAGTGTAGAAATCGTTGTGAGAAAATAAGTGTTTGAATGAAAGCAGAATAAAGAAATACGGTTCGCGGTACAATTTCGGCAGCACTTCGTTGGCAGGAAATCGGACTCTTTGAAAGTGAGGTAGCAGGTCCTATTTATAGGAGAGGTTTTGCTGTGACGTTGCGTGAAAAGTGGGGATTTTTGCAGACTGGGTGTGGAGACGTGCGTCTCCGTGACTTGAGACGTGCGTCTCAAGTGGAGAAGATGTAGGAAGGCTTGGAGACGTGCGTCTCCTTTTGGTGACGTGGCCTTTGGAACGTTGGAGACGTGCGTCTCCACTTGTTGGGAAGGTTTGGGCCATGCACATTTGATCTTTCATTGGGCTGGTTCGTCTCCTTTGGGCCTTTGGGTCCTAATTGCACCCCTCTTTCACTTCAGCACTCCTTTTTCATCTTTTAGGCATAAATATTGGTCATTTAAGCTCCATTTTCTTTCCTTTTCGCAAATAGTCGTAATTAGAGTGTAAAACCTGAAACAGAGCAAATACTCGCGTAATATCATAATAAATTAACATAATAAATGGAAAATGCTATAAATATCTATGGATTTCAAGCTAAATATACGATATAAAATCGTGTTATCAGCCGTTCGAAGCATTAGGAAGCTAATGAAATGATATTTATGATAGAACTAGAATGGTTGGAACTTGATAACTTAATTATAAGGTTATTATGTAATAACATGTATTTGTGTATATGTGTGTTGCTTCCATAGGACAACTTCAGAGCTTTGAAAGTCATAACTTCAGTCGAGACTTTCACTTAGCATAGAACTTCAGAACATTCAGAGCTTATGCTTCTTGCTTCCATAGGACAACTTCAGAGCTTTGAATTGTTAGAACAAGATTTGTTCTGATCAATATTCTCAGTTTTGATGATAACAATGTATATGAATTTTTAATGAGATAATGTGGTACTCTAATACTATGCAATTTCCATTTCAGGAATTATATAAAGAGTATGCACAAAATCATCGCAAGAAGCACTGACTCAGAAGGTTCAGCATGCAACATCAGAATATGGTCTAGCAAGACATCAGAAGATGGTCAAGCAGAATCAGAACATGGTCTATGGAAGCATTAGAAGAACTTGAGATCACAAGTAGAAGCACTGAAGTTCTCATGGTATCACGCTCAGAAGCACTTCAAGGTCAGAAGACAAGAAGATGCTCTGCACCAAGCTATTTGACTCTGATGATATTCAAACGTTGTTTACACAAACATCAGATCAGAAGCAAGTACTAGCTGGCAGGCTACGCTGACTGACAAAAGGAACGTTGAAAGCTATTAAAGGCAACGTCAGTAGACACAGCGAAAGCAAGGCTCGAGGTAGTTGACAAAAGAGTGAAACATTAAATGCAATGCTGTATGGAATACGCAAAGCATTAAATTCTCCCAACGGTCATCTTCTCAAACGCCTATATATCGAAGTTCTGATGAGAAGCTATGTTACGAACTACGAATTTTGGAACCAACTCTGAGGAATATACAAAAACGCTGTCAAATTCAAAAAGCTCTCAAACTTCATCTTCAACCTCACTACATTGCTGTTGTAATATATTAGTGAGATTAAGCTTAAACTTAAGAGAAAATCACAGTTGTGATAATAGCTTTATAAGAAGCATTGTAACTCTTAGAATTTGTTTACATTAAGTTGTAAGAACTAGAGTGACCAGGTTGTTGATCAGTATACTCTAGAAAGTCTTAGAGGGTATCTAAGCACATTGTTCCTAGAGTGATCAGGTTGTGATCAGTATACTCTAGAAGACTTAGAAGTTGTCTAAGTGGAAAACCATTGTAATCTTGTGTGATTAGTGGATTAAATCCACAGGTGAGGTAAATCACTTCAAGGGGGTGGACTGGAGTAGTTTAGTTAACAATGAACCAGGATAAAAATCATTGTGCAAATTGTTTTTATCTTACAAGTTTTAAAGCTACACTTATTCAAACCCCCCCTTTCTAAGTGTTTTTCTATCCTTCTATTGGCATCAGAGCGTCGATTCTAAGGTGCAAGCACTTAACCGTATTTAGAAAAGATTCAGGAAGAGAAAAACGCTTAAGTCAAGATGTCTGGTGAAAATCCAACAAATACATCTACATCTGGCTCTGCTGAGCAATACAATGGAAATGGTAACAATGGTTACACTAGACCACCAGTATTTGATGGTGAAACTTTGAATACTGGAAAGATAAACTTGAAAGTTACTTCCTTGGTCTAGATGGTGACTTATGGGATCTGCTGATGGATGGTTACAAACATCCAGTGAAAGCTACTGGCGTAAGGCTTACAAGACAAGAAATGAATGATGATCAAAAAAAGCAATTCAAAAATCATCATAAGTGTAGGATTGTTTTGCTGAATGCTATCTCTCATGCTGAATATGAGAAGATATTTAACAGGGAAACTGCCTATGACAAATATGAGTCATTGAAAATGACCCATGAAGGAAATGCCCAAGTCAAGGAGACTAAAGCTCTTGCTCTGATCCAGAAATATGAAGCCTTCAAGATGGAGGATGATGAAAACATTGAGAAGATGTTCTCAAGATTTCAAACGCTAACTGCTGGATTGAGAGTTCTTGACAAGGGATACACAAGGGCTGATCATGTCAAGAAGATCATCAGAAGCTTGCCAAGAAGATGGGGTCCTATGGTGACTGCTTTCAAAATTGCCAAGAATCTGAATGAAGTCTCTCTTGAGGAATTGATCAGTGCTCTGAGGAGTCATGAAATTGAGCTGGATGCTAATGAACCTCAGAAGAAAGGTAAGTCTATTGCGTTAAAATCTAATTATAAAAAATGCACTAACGCTTTTCAGGCTGAAGAAGTAGATTATGAAGAATCAGAATCAGAAGATGAAGATGAACTATCCAATATCCATGATCTCCAGAAGGGTAAACCTTCTCTGGAAGAGCAAGCAAAGGAAGTTCAAGAGCTTCAGAAGTTCAAAGAAGCCTGAAAGAGGAGAATCTTCTGGAGGCAGAAGATCTGACAAGAAGAAGGTCATCTACTATGAGTGCAATGAGCCTGGACACTTCAAAAATGAGTGTCCAAAACTTCAGAAGGAGAATCCCAAGAAGAAGTTTCATAAGAAGAAAGGTCTTATGGTAACATGGGATGATTCAGAATCAGAATCAGAATCAGACTCTGAAGGTGAGCAGGCAAACCTTGCACTGATGGCCACAGTGGATGATGGATCAGAATCTACATCAAAATCAGATTCTGAAGAGGTATTTTCTGAACTTTCTAGAGAAGAGTTAGTTTCCAGTTTAACTGAACTTCTGGAACTCAAGGCTCATCTTAGTATCAAATACAAAAAGCTGAAAAAGCTATTTGAATTTGAAACTAAGAAGCTGGAAGTGGAAAATTCTAAACTGAAGGAAAAAGTTTTAAAATTATCCAAAGATATTGGATCTCCTTCTGAATCAGAAAAATCCATTCCTAGTCTCAATCATATTCTGAAAGAATATGACTCGAGCTTCAGGAAGTTTCTATCTAGAAGTATTGGCAGAAGTCATATTGCTTCTATGATATATGGTGTTTCTGGAAACAAAAGGATTGGTGTTGGCTATGAGGGTGATACCTCACAAAAATTTGAACCTATTGATGACTTGAAAATCAAATACAAGCCATTGTATGATCAGTTCAAATATGGTCACTCACATGATATTAGGCTCACTTCACATGCCAAAAGCTTTAACACTTCACACACTAAGAAGCATGTGACACAACCTAAAAAATATCATGCTGCCAAACCAAAAGAATATCATGCTGTTCCTCCTGTTACTTATCATGCTAAACCTAAGTTCAATCAGAACTTGAGGAAAACTAACAAGAAAGGACCCAAGAAACTGTGGGTACCTAAGGAGAAGATAATTTCTGTTGCAGATATCCTTAGTAGCAAAGAAGACAAAGCACAAAATGTCATGGTACCTGGACTCTGGGTGCTCGCGACACAAGACGGGAAGAAGGTCTATGTTCAAAGACCTGGTGCTTAAATCTGGTGGAGAAGTCAAGTTTGGAGGAGATCAGAAGGGCAAGATTATTGGCTCTGGAACCATAAGTATTGGTAACTCTCCTTCCATAACTAATGTACTTCTTGTAGAAGGATTAGCGCATAACTTATTGTCCATACGTCAATTAAGTGACAATGGTTATGACATAATCTTCAATCAAAAGTCTTGCAAGGCTGTAAGTCAGAAGGATGGCTCAATCCTATTTACAGGCAAGAGAAAGAACAACATTTATAAGATTGATCTTTCAGATCTTGAGAAGCAGAAGGTGACTTGCCTTTTGTCTGTTTCTGAAGAGCAATGGGTCTGGCACAGAAGATTAGGACATGCTAGTTTGAGAAAGATTTCTCAGATTAACAAACTAAATCTGGTCAGAGGACTCCCAAATCTGAAATACAAATCAGATGCTCTTTGTGAAGCATGTCAGAAGGGCAAGTTCTCCAGACCTGCATTCAAATCTAAGAATGTTGTCTCTTCCTCAAGGCCGTTATAACTTCTGCACATTGATCTGTTTGGACCAGTCAAAACAGCATCTATCAGAGGGAAGAAATATGGATTAGTCATCGTAGATGATTATAGCCGCTGGACATGGGTAAAGTTCTTAAAACACAAGGATGAGTCTCATTCATTGTTCTTTGAATTCTGCACTCAGATTCAATCTGAGAAGGAGTGCAAAATCATAAAGGTCAGAAGTGATCATGGTGGTGAATTTGAGAACAGATTCTTTGAGGAGTTCTTCAAAGAAAATGGTATTGCCCATGATTTCTCTTGCCCTAGAACCCCACAGCAAAATGGAGTTGTAGAGCGAAAGAATAGGACTCTACAAGAAATGGCCAGAACCATGATCAATGAAACCAATATGGCTAAGCACTTCTGGGCAGAAGCAATAAACACTGCATGTTATATTCAGAATAGAATCTCTATAAGACCTATTCTAAATAAGACTCCTTATGAATTGTGGAAGAACAGAAAGCCCAACATTTCATATTTTCATCCTTTTGGATGTGTTTGTTTTATTCTGAATACTAAAGATCATCTTGGTAAGTTTGATTCTAAGGCACAAAAATGTTTCCTTCTTGGATATTCTGAACGCTCTAAAGGCTACAGAGTATACAATACTGAAACATTGGTTGTAGAAGAATCAATCAATATCAGATTTGATGATAAGCTTGGTCTTGAAAAGCCAAAGCAGTTTGAGAATTTTGCAGATATAGATATTGATATATCAGAAGCTATAGAACCAAGAAGCAAAGTTTCAGAAGCTGAAAATCTAAGAAGCAAAGAATCAGAAGATCAAGTTGCTGCATCTTTAGAGAATCTCATAATTTCTGAAGAGCCAACCGTCAGAAGATCTTCTAGACTCATTTCAGCTCACTCAGAAGATGTGATTCTTGGAAAGAAAGATGATCCTATCAGAACTAGATCATTTCTTAAGAACGGTAGTCAGAATCAGTGACCAGAATCAGAAGATGAAAAGTTCTATTCATCATCAGAAGCAAATGCAATGCAACACAGCTGTCATCAAGTGTTTCTGATGGTGAACACGTGTTTTCACGGATGGTAAAAGCGTGAGTGAATCTGATGGGACGCCGCCCTAGCGAACTGTGTAAATCATTTCAATTACCACGTTCTCTCACCTAACGTCACTCATCATTTAATGCAGTTGATTTCATTTGATTATGTAACTGTTCATTCTCATAATTTTATTGCATTCTTTTTCAAATCCGCATCTATAAATATATTTTAAATCATAACGTTTATCTTTTTCGCTCCCATTCTCTCTCTCTCCTTGTGCATGCACTTTTGTAACCTCTTTGCCCTTTTCTCTAACCCTAAGCGCAAACCCAGAAATATTTCTTGCAATCTCAGTACTGTTTCAATGGTTGCCTCATCATCTCTCAACACTGGTTCATCTGCTCCTCTCCATCTTCAAGAAGAAGATCAGGAAATTGTTCCAGTTATCTCCTGCTCTATTCCCAAAAAGGAGTTGGAAGTTATCTGTGAACTAATGGTTTACTTCGATAGTCTTGAAGAACATGAGTTTCTTCTTAAAGAAGATATCATCTTTCAAGGATGGACTTCATTATTTGCTGAGTTATGTGGACCGGTTTACCCAGATCTTGTAAAAGAATTTTGGGTGCACGCTGTTGTAGCTCCCAAATATATTCTGTCGTTTGTTCATGGGAAGTTTGTGGTCGTTATTGAAAACATCCAGAGAATGATGTTTGATCTAAGAAACCTTGAGGGTGCTCATGAAATTGATCTAAGGGCTGATTGGGATGAGGTGTTGGTTACTCTCTATAAGGATGTGAAGAAAACTGATCGTGTCAAGGGCATGAAGGATCTCTACAAAATCTGGACCAAGATTCTTCTGGGGTGTTTCTATCAGAGGAAAGCAACCCATTCTGCAAATTTTGTCAACAATGAGCAGAAATACATTCTGTATTGCATTGCCACTCAGAAGAAGGTTGATGTTATCTACATAATCTTCAACCACATGTGGAATGCTGTGAGGGATTCCAGAAATGCTTTCAGAAAGAAGAAGTGTACTATTATTCCTTTTGGAAGAATTATTACAAATCTTCTGGTTCATTCCAAGATTGTTGAGGACCTGGAAGCTCAAGGGACCATCAAAGATCTTGTTGTTGATACTGGAAGTTGCTTGAATGCTCTCACTTTGAGAAAGATGAGTATTATTGATGTTATCATACAAACCCCTCAACCTCTTCCTGGAGCAAGAAGCAGAAGAGATCCTGTTCTTGCTGACTTTGAGTCCTTCTTCAGAAGTGAGTTGCCAGAAGTCCGAACTATATATCTGAACTCACTCAAGGAAGAAGAAGGCAAAGTTGCTCCTGCTAAAGGTGGTCGCAAGAAAGTTTCCACTTCCAGGCCTGCTGTTTCAGAAGATGTTTCAGAAGCAGCACCTGATGCTGTTGTCAAGAAGGAAAGAAGGACAAAGCGAAAATTTGATCATCCTTCTGTTAACCAGGAAAAGGTAGTCCAAAGTGTAGCTGCTGCTACTGATGTTGTTGAGAAAGCTGCTCAAGAAGAAGTTGTTGCTGAAGAAGTTCAGGAAGTTGTAGTTGAAAATAAAGATAGAGAAAAAGAGACTGTTGAGAAGAAGAAGAAGAAGAAGAAGAAGAGAAAAATGAAAAATAAGAATGTGGAAAGTGAAAAGGCTGTTGAAAAGAAGGTGACAAGAAAAAGAAAATTAATCATTGATGATTCGGATGAAGAAGAAGAAGCTCAAGAAGCTGTGAATCAGCCAGAAGGAATTATTCAAGGACCAACAACTCAAGTAGTTGAAGGTCAGAAGGCTGTTGATAATGAGAAGGAGAGACTGGAATCTACCAGAAGAAGAGAAATTTCTCTTGGGAAGGCAAAGATTGTGGAAGAGCAGAAGAGTAAGAAGCAGAGGAAACTGGAGGCTGTGTTTGAAGCTATTCAGAAGGTGTTCAAAGGTATACATCTCTCTGAACCTGATTCTGTTCCTGCTTTACGTTCAGAAGTTGTACCAATAAATGTTGCTCAAACCCCTGAACCATTAAATCAACCAGAAAAAGCCCCATCAGAATCACCCATAAATATCCATGTTCTCACACCTCCTTCTTCTCCTGTAACCAAAACTCTTACTCCTCCTCATTCACCCATCACAAATGTTCCCATTCCTTCATCTCCACCCACAACCAACCTTGCTTCTGACCGGGCTCTTGAAAACCCTGTCCTTGATATACAACCCCTTCAAACTCTCTTTCCACCTCACCCAAATATATCTATTTCTCAACCCCCACCTCATGCAAACTATGAACCCATTCCTTCCACCTCTCAAAATAATCCTTCTGTATCAGATATTCCAGATTCTGCATCACATGAGCAATTGCTCCGTGACAGCAATTACACACCCAAGCCTTGTCCTGAAGCTGAGCTGGTAGTGTTAGATTCTGAGAATGAAGCAGAATCATCCTTCCGTTTGGATAGAGAGCCTCAACCCTATTCTGTCCCAAACCCAGATTCTCCCATAACCAAAATAAACTCCCGCCGAGCATACCCTATTGGTGTAATCTATGAAATGGTAAAGAGGAATATCAGAAGAGTCTTTGATACTCTCAGAATAGTTGAACATGCTGGATTAAATGATGTTGCTATGCGAAAATTCTGGAGAATCTTCCGAAGAAAAGCAGATGCTTATTTTGAAGAACTTCAGGAAATTTGTGTAGAACGTGCTCCATGACCTTGTGGAATTCTGAGGAACTATGAATACTTCTGGTTCAGTCGTCTTAGAGGGAGATATTGCTTTGAAGAAAAGAAATTCATTGATGAACTTGTAGAAGCGCGAGTTTCTGCGGAGTTGGAAGCCAATCCTTGCAGAGATATTGTGGTCTGTAGACCTAAGTATCCAGTTCTGACTGGAGACTTCAAGTCCTTGTTTGACTTTCTGAGGGAAAATCCTTCTGAGGAAGACCTTAATTTGGTCATTCCAGAAGTTGTTGACCCGCCAGAAGTTGAAGGTCCTTCTGCCCCAAGGAATCTTGCTGCCATTCTTCAAGCTCTTGAGAATGGAGATTCTGATCTTCCTGCTCCTGAGTATGAAGAAGATGCTGATATGGGAGAAGCTGATGCTGAAGATCATCCTGCTAAGTCTATTCCAGTTGAGGAAAATCAAGATGATGATCTCACAATGGAAGCTGCAGTTCAGAATGTTGTCCCTCTGAACAGAAGTTGTGAAGCTTCTTCTGGTGAACCCTCTCTTCTGGTGAAGACTCTAGAGGTTATTCAGAAGAACCAAGCTGAGCTAGCTTCTCGTATGGACAAGCAAGAGGACACCAATGCTGAGTTCCGCTCTTTCATGGAGAGGCAGACTAAGAGCAATGCTGGGATTCATGACATGCTGGCCAAGATTATGTCTAAGCTAGGGTCGTCTTAGTCCTTTTGTGTCTTAGTAGTTTCTCTTTGTTTCTTGCATCTGTCTTCTATGCATCTTCCGTGTACTTTCTGATAATTCTCTGTTGCTATCAATGAAAATTATCCTTCTTTTCTTTCATAATTGTTTTGTTTTTCATCTGAATCTTTTGTGTTTTTGATGTTATGACAAAAAGGGGGAGAAAATGTGATAAATGATCTGATTTATATTATCAGTTGCTGGGAGAAAGTCTCCACATTTCTAACAGAAATTGCAAGTTCTGTATCTTTGAGTGTTTTGCAGGAAGTGAAGATCTTCATAAAAGCTCAACATGAGAAGCAAAGACATGGGGAAAAGAAATTCTGTATGTAATCAAGCTCATGAAAATTGAAGCAAGCTGAGAGCTATGAAGCTTCAAGATCATAAGCAAGAAGGAAGAATGTTATGATATTCTGATGATAGAATATGCTCTAACACATTCTTATTTCTTATATGTTCTGATGCATGTTTTTAGTTATAAAATATGCTCTGTAACAATACTTGTGTTTGCTCTGATACATAATTATATGTTCTGATACATATTTTATGTTCTGATTCATTCATGCTGACTTTTGTCGTTTAGTTTGTTCTGTAACATTTCAGGATGTAGAGATGCTCCGATGATGCTCTGGTACATTCAACAATGTTCTGATACAATCTAGCATGCAATGATTCAAGAAGAAATTCAAGCTCTGAAGCTGTCCTATGGAAGCAAGAATCAAAAGCTATGAATGTTCTGAAGATCTAAGCATATGTGATCGTCTCAACTGAAATGGAAAATACTCAGGGAAGTCCTTTATTTATAAATTTCTTCCAGTATTTATTTCAGGGGGAGATTATTTATCTCAGGGGGAGATTGTTAATCTCAGGGGGAGACATATTCACACACAATGTTTATATGCTTATGCTATAGCTGTGTAATTGTCTTTAGCCGTCTGATATTCTGATTGCAAATTCATATCATTTATATATGTTTTTGTCACCATCAAAAAGGGGGAGATTGTTAGAACAAGATTTGTTCTGATCAATATTCTTAGTTTTGATGATAACAATGTATATGAATTTTGTATGAGATAATGTGGTACTCTAAAACTATGCAATTTCCATTTCAGGAATTATATAAAGAGTATGCACAAAATCAGCGCAAGAAGCACTGACTTAGAAGGTTCAGCATGCAACATCAGAACATGGTCTGGCAAGACATCAGAAGATGGTCAAGCAGAATCAGAACATGGTCTATGGAAGCATCAGAAGAACTTGAGATCAGAAGCAGAAGCACTGAAGTTCACATGGTATCACGCTCAGAAGCACTTCAAGGTCAGAAGACAAGAAGATGCTCTGCACCAAGCTGTTTGACTCTGATGATATTCAAACGTTGTTTACACAAACATCAGATCAGAAGCAAGTACTAGCTGGCAGGCTACGGTGACTGACAAAAGGAACGTTGAAAGCTATTAAAGGCAACGTCAGTAGACACAGCGAAAGCAAGGGTCGAGGTAGTTGACAAAAGAGTGAAACATTAAATTCAATGCTGTACGGAATACGCAAAGCATTAAATGCTCCCAACGATCATCTTCTCAAACGCCTATATATTGAAGTTCTGATGAGCAGCTATGTTATGAACTACGGATTTTGGAACCAACTCTGAGGAATATACAGAAACGCTGTCAAATTCAAAAAGCTCTCAAACTTCATCTTCAACCTCACTACATTGCTGTTGTAATATATTAGTGAGATTAAGTTTAAACTTAAGAGAAAATCACAGTTGTGATAATAGCTTTATAAGAAGCATTGTAACTCTTAGAATTTGTTTACATTAAGTTGTAAGAACTTGAGTGATCAGGTTGTTGATCAGTATACTCTAGAAAGTCTTAGAGGGTATCTAAGCAGATTGTTCCTAGAGTGATCAGGTTGTGATCAGTATACTCTAGAAGACTTAGAAGTTGTCTAAGTGGAAAACCATTGTAATCTTGTGTGATTAGTGGATTAAATCCTCAGGTGAGGTAAATCACTCCAAGGGGGTGAACTGGAGTAGTTTAGTTAACAACGAACCAGGATAAAAATCATTGTGCAAATTGTTTTTATATTACAAGTTTTAAAGCTACACTTATTCAAACCCCCCCTTTCTAAGTGTTTTTCTATCCTTCATGAATTTCTCTTTGTGATCAAATGAATCAGAGCATGTAGAATACATCAAAACATCTTAGAAAGAATCAGATCTTTGTTGAAAGTATCAAAGCTTTATTTGAAAGAGTCCGAGCTTTCTTCTTGCTTCTGATCTTGAAGCTTTACAGCACTAAGCTTGCTTCAAATCTTTCAGAACATGCTTCATTATAGAATTTCGTTTCCTCATGTATTTGCTTCTCATGTTTAGCTTTTTCAGAATATCTTCAATCCTGCAAAAAACTATCAAAGACATAGAACTTGCAAATAATGTTAGAAATGTTGAGACTTAATCCCAGCAACTGATATAATAAACCAAATCAATTATCATGTTTCTCCCCCTTTTTGTCATAACATCAAAAAGCATAAAGATTCAGACGAAAAAGACATAGAGTGAAGAAGATAATATTTTATTGATTAAACAAAAAAATATCAGAAGATACAAAAGATGGAAACAGATGCAAGTCAAGGCAGATGCAAGAAACAAAGAAAACAACTAAGACCAAAGACAGACTACGACGGGCCAAGCCTATTAGCTAACAAGGCCAGAAGGTTCTTAATCTCAATAGTGTCTTACTTCTGAGTCTGCATGAAGGATCTGAATTCTTCATGAGTATCCTCATGTTTGTCCAGACGAGTAGCCAGATCAGCTTGATTCTGTTGAAGAGCCTTCATAGTGTTTATCAAAATCGAAGGTCGAGCAGAAGAAGCATCAAAGCTATTATCCATGACAGGAGGATTCTCAGTACTTTCTTCAACCATGAGAACATCATCTTGATTTTCCTCAGCAGGAGTTTTCTTAGCAGAATGGTTCTTAGCATCTAGATTCTCAACATCAGCTTCTGACATAGAAGCATCTTCAGCAAACACAGGATCAGGAATCTCAGCATATGGATTTTCAAGAGCCAGAAGAATGTCATCCAGATTCTCTAGAGGTGTTGGAGCAACTGGTTCTGATGGGTATTCAACTTCTGGATATACCATACTTGGTACTTTATCAGAGGGATTCTCCCTAAGCCAGTTGAATAAAGACTGAAAGTCTCCAGTCAGAACATTGTATTGAGGCTTCCACACAACCAAAGCCAAAGGATGCACTTCTTCAAGCTCATCAACAGGTTCCTTCTCCTCAAGAGATTTCTAGCTAGCTGTTTCCAAAGTCCCTTAGGAATCCGAAAGGACCAGGAGCTTCTGCTTCACATGCTTTCTGAAGCTTCAGAAGATCAGAATTAAGCTCTCTTCTGAAAGCTCTCCAGAGATTCCTTGTTGCAACATAATCCGTCCTGGCATTATGTGCAACCTTCAAGGCTTCTAAACCTGTCTGTACCTTAAGCTTAAAAAATTCAAAACTAACACCAACATAAAGTTCAGGGTTAGGGGTTTTGAATTTGGTAGTTGAGGAGTCTGGGTTCAGAATGAAGTAGGGTTTAGGTTCTCTATCAAGAGAAAGCAAAGATTCTGCTTCATTCTCAGAATCCAAGACAACAAAAGCAGGGTCAGGACGAGGTTTAGGTGTAAAGTTGCAGGAACGAAAAAGTTCATGTAAAGAATCAGAATTAGGAGATTCTGATGTGGTGGCATTGTTGGGAACAGGGTTGGCAACAGGGGAGTAGTTTCAATGAGGAGGAAGTTTAGAAGTGGAGATGGAGGTGTGAGGAGGAAATAGGGTTTGAAGGGGTAAGATTTCTAGGATAGGTTCAGAAACAGGATGGTCAGAAACAAGATTAGGCACAGTGCCTTGAGTCTTGGGTGAAGGAGGACGGGTGAGAACTTTGGTGGTTGGAGGTGATTTGACTGGGGCTTTTTGTGGTTGTATTTCTTGTTGAGAGAGTGGGGGAACTTCTGTTGGTACATATTTTGAACTTAAAATAGGTACAGAACCAGGTTTAGAAATAAACACACCTGAATATTTCTTCTTGTGAGGCCTCTTAGATTCATCTCCAACAAACTTCCTCTTCTTCTGATATACCATCTTCCGCTTTCCTTTCAAATCTTCCTTCTTCCTCGCTTCTTCCTTCTGTTCTACATCTTCCTTCTCCTGTTCATTTTCAACTACTTCCTTTTCAACCCGCGCTTCTTCTTTCTTTTCTCCTTCTTTCTTCTTTTTATCTTTCTTCTTGTCTTTCTTCTTATCTTTCTTCTTTTTCTTTTTCTTCTCTTGTTCCTTCTTATCATCCTTCTTCTGCTTTTTCTTTTCAACTTCTTTCTCTTCTTCCATAGCACCTTCTATCTTCTCATCCTCAACCTTCTTCTCATTTCTCTTCTCTTCACTGATAGAAGGAAGGTCTAATTTTCTCTTTGTTCTTCTTTCTTGCTGAGACGCTACTTCTGGAAAGACTTCTGGGACTCCATCCTTAATAGTCGGAAGCTTCTGATGACTTATCCCAATAGGAGCATTTACAGAGCCATCTTCTTTGAGAATCTTAAGATAATGAACCATAACACCTGGTTGTTCATTGTTGAAGAAAACTTCAAATTCAGCTAAGACTGAACCTCTTCTGTTTCTAACTCCTGGAATTGCTTGAGGAGTAGTACCAATAGCTTGAATTAGGCCCATTTTCCTCAAAGTAAGAGCGTTCAGAGTACTCCCAAAGATTGTGTAAGGATCCTTGATTATACCATTAGTCTCTAGCTGTTCAACCATCTTGGTTTGAACCAGAAGATTGGTGATGATCCTCCCAAAAGGAATACCAATTCTCTTCTTCTTCAGTCTGTTTTCATCTCTAGAATCCTTTACAGCATTCCACATGTGATTGAAAATGATGTAAGGGATATCCACCTTTTTTTGTGTACCAAGGCAATACAGGATGTATTGTTGGTCTCTGTTGATGAAGTTAGAAGAACTTGTTGATTTCCTGTGATAGAAACAAGCCAGAAGAATCTTAGTCCATATCTTGTATATGTCCTTCAGATTCTTAACTTCTGCTGATTTCTTCCCATCTGTGAAGATTTCGGCGTAGACAGCTGTTGCACCCCAAAATTTGTCCTCTTTCTCCGTGCCATAAGTTATAAATGAAGTTTATTTCGTCATTCGAAAATCATAGGAAAATAATAAAGAGTTTCTTATACGTGGTGGCCACGATCGTTAATTGGGCTGAGATTCATTGGATTACACGTTGATATGTTCTTATATGCTTCAATCCTTATCTTCTCCAAGGATTCCTTAGGGCGTTATTGTTATATTGATTTGGAGTTCGAATGCAAACCATGACATAAAGAAGTGAAATGGTAATCAAGGCTATTGTTTGTCAGCTTTTAATGTAAATAATTTGGTTCATTGATTGAGTTAGGATTTCGTTGAAGCGAAGTTCATTCAAGTGAGGTTTTGAGTTCTTTATAATTCAAAGATTGGGTCGAGGTTCTTTAAAGTGTGCGGAGATGGAAGATTAATTCATTTTGGTTTGTTTGATATGCAATCTACAAGATAAAAAATTCATCATAATATTCATTCAAAAGTTCATCCATTCTTTATACCATTTGATAATAATGATCAATTGTGCAAATTGGCCAAAGAAATTTGGATACAAAATTGGAAGTTTATTAAACTTGAATTCAAACGAAGTCCCCAAAAGAAATTTACAAAAATACAATCACATTACACTTCATGAGAATTTCACAAAGAAATCATTACAAAAGAAGTCAAGTTCAAACTTCTTCACCACTAACTCTCTGCAGTAACAAACCGCCCTGCACTAAAAGAACCGGCCTGCAATACTAAAGATTAAGCCGCATCAGTTCAAAAAAGGAAACAAAAGCTCATGGAATCGATTCCGGTTCAGCACTAAAAAAGGGTTCAACAATTCCTCAAACTGAAACAAAAACCGGGCCCTTCATCGAACCTTGCATCAGAAGATCACATAGCAGAAAAAGAATAGCATGTAACAAAATTTTGGGGCACAGAAAAAATGTCATAACAGAATTCTCACCATAACCGAACTCTCTCATCCCCAATCTTCATCTTCATACTCAATCTTCTTCAGAACCTTTCTCTCTAAGAACCTTCATCATTCATCTTCACCGTAAAATCCATCTTCATCTTCTTCACAAAATTCAACAAAACCTGAACAGAAAATCTTCAATAAACTCTCTCTCGATTCAACCTCATAACAGAATCAGAACAATCAACAAAGGAGAAGAAAGAAACCTGTAACAGAAAATCGTAACTGAATTCTCCGATCCACCTTCATCTTCATTGTTCACCACCTCTCACCAATGGACCACGAAACCTTCACTCTTCTACATCTCTGCGGGAACCAAATTTCAACCTCCCTCAATAATCCTCACCAAAACAACCTTCACTCCACAAGGAACCTTCTTCCATCTTCTTCAAGATTCATCATCATCAAAATTATCTCGATCTCCTTGGAATCTTTCTCCCTCAATTTCAACAATCTTTATCGAACAAGAAAATTCACCAATCACAAACTCAGAAAATCACCAACAACCTTCATCGACACCTTCAAATTCTTCTTCATCTTCGCGGAACCGATTCTCCAATCTTCATCGCTACATTCGTCAATTCGCAACAGTCTTCAATCATCATCATGATCTAACACGCAACAACAATCTCTATTCATCAACGAATTTCAAAATTGAAAAATCGACAACAACGCATCATTCATCAACCATTCATCATTCTGCAAAAACATCAACAAGTCACAGAGGCAATTACACAAACGTGACTTAAACGGCGAACACAGAGAAGAGTAGGAGAAGAATAGATCGAACAAAACGGAAAAGGTAGAATCGAGAAGACGCAGTGAAACTCATTTCATACCTGGAGTCCTCATCGTCATTGTGGCTTCCGAATCACCGTCGGAATTTCTCATCGTTGTTGAATCGGGGAGTAGTCGAGAGAGATGAATGAGAGGTGAGGAGGTTTTGTTGCTCAGGTGGTGGCCGAGTGAAATTTCGCTGGAGAAAGGAGGGTCCGGCCGTTGCGAGTTGAAAAGAAGAAGACGCCGTCGGTCACAAGATGAGAGGAAGTCAGCCACCGTCGCGCCATGTTATTGCTCGTGAGGAAGAACGTTTCTTCAGATTAGTTCAATAGCCACATTTCTAACCTAATTCCCCTTTCATTTTGTTTTTGATTAGAAACTGGATCAATTAGGCTTAATGTATGTTTAATGTAGGTTTAATGGAGATTAATGGAGTTAAATTGGTGTTAATTAAATCAAAAATCTGAATCAATAGAAACATGAACCTAGATCAGAAACTTGGGCCACCGAATCTCATTCACTCACCCCTTACTCTGGCCCAATCATGCCTTTTTGTCACAAAAAATCTGAATCCATGGATCCCCTTGGGCCTTCCCACACGAAAATGATGTCTACACCCCCAGAGAGGCCTATACGCCTCTCACTTTTTCTAAATTGGACAAAAATAAATCTGTCTTGGGCCATCTACCTGGGCCTGCGCCCCTTACTGCTCTCAGCACCATCAATTTCAGACTTTCACCCCCTGTTTCACTTAATTTCTAGTTAGATTTAGCTTTTCTTTTTCATATTTTCCTTAGAGAATAAATTACATAAAATCAATTGTTTCGTTAAACTTTTGCATGATAAAAAATGAATAAAAATATGTAATCTTTTCTAGTTACCATTAGATTTTGTTTTCTATATTTGTTTAGATGATAAAAAAACATGTATTATTTTCTTGTTAGAATTTAGATGCTTTGTTACATAGTTTAGTTCTAATTCTTTGATAAAATGCCATAAAAACAATTTGCTCTGGTTAGATTTCATTTTAGGATTTAATTAGAACTTAATTGCTATCATTTTCTATGGCGGGTGCATGCTTCCTTGTTACTACTGATTTGATTGTTGAGATGTGCGAGGTACTTCGAGAGAGCCTTTGGTTGCGATTCGTTTGCTTCGTGTTCCACTTTATTTGTGGGACATGAATTCGATTCTGGTGCGATTGATTTGCATCGTGTTCCACTTTATTTGTGGGACACGAACTTATTCCCGATGTGATTCACCCGATCTCTCATTCATTGCGATGTATATTCCTGTATTGTCTGGCTTGTGTTTCTCTTGCAGGTTGCTTATGTGGTTGTGTCTGGTACGCCCCACATGTCGCTCGTGATTTATTTTCACGACGATGCTTTCTGACTTTGCTTTATGCTAGCTTACACGAAGTATTCTGGACTTCTTTGCTTACGCTTGCTAGCTCACTGCGGATTTGCTACCCGTTCGGTATTGTTCCCTTGTCCCTTTTACTCTTTTGCGCACCATATGATGCCATGAGAAGTAGGGTAGGCATGCAACATCATATTTGCCATGAGAAGTAGGACCTAGGCATTCATCTGGCCAAGCCCTCGAAAGAGGCTCTGTTTTTGTTTGTTTACTGTTTTTCAGTTTATTTCTAGTTATTTTCTTGTTCAACCGTCTCGGAGGACTTTCCCCGTGGACGGTAGCTTTGGAAGACTTTCCCCGTTAGCTAGAACATTTATTGTTTCTTTTGTTCAACCGTTTCGGAGGACTTTCCCCGTGGATGGTAGCTTCGGAGGACTTTCCCCGTTAGCTAGAACGTTTATTTCCAGTTATTTGCTTGTTCAACCGTCTCGGAGGACTTTCCCCGTGGATGGTAGCTTCAGAGGATTTTCCCCGTTAGCTAGAACGTTTATTTCTAGTTATTTGCTTGTTCAACCGTCTCGGAGGACTTTTCCCGTGGATGGTAGCTTCGGAGGACTTTCCCCGTTAGCTAGAGCGTTTATTTCCAGTTGTTTGTCTTGTTCACCCGTCTCGGAGGACTTTCCCCGTGGGCGGTGGCTTCGGAGGACTTTCCCCGTTAGCTAGAACGTCTCCCTAGTTCCCAGGTCACTACTTTGGTAGTTTGCTTGCTTTACGAGCCGAGCTCGTTTGTGTGTTGCATTTGCATTGATTGCTACTTCGGTAGTTTGTTTGGTTCTCGAGCGGAGCTCGATTGTATGCTATATCTTTGTGATGCTTGTTCACTACCTTCTTATCTGCTATGCCTGTTAGCATGATATCTTTGTGATTCTTGTTCACTACCTTCTTATCTGCGATGCCTGTTCGTATGATATCTTTATGATGCTTATTCACACACATGCACATGTATGCCTGTTACATGTTGTTTGCGATGCCTGTTCGTGTTATCACTTGTGATGCTTGTTCACACACCTGCACATGTATGCCTGTTACATGTTGTTTGCGATGCCTGTTCGCGTTATCACTTGTGATGCCTGTTCACACCCTCACATTCGTGTATGCCTGTTACATGTTTGTTTTTGTTTGCGATGTCTGTTCGCACGATCTTATTTGTGATGCCTGTTCACACGCCATGTTTGCTAGGATCTTTGTGATGCTCCTTGTTTGCATGCTCCCTTAGGGTTCTCGGTTCCGTTTCTTTAGGAGACGCGAATAGAGATAGAAACAGAAACTTTTGGGCCGAACTACGGCGCTCTGATTTCTCCATTGCACATTGGAGGTACGTAGGCACAGGGTACGAACACCCTAGCGAGCGACCTTTTCCTTTTTTGTTGTTTTGTTCGACTTTTTCTTATCCTATTTGCCTATTATTTGCACGTTGCTGTTATCTGTATATCTTCCATTGCATGTTTCCCTTTCACATTGCATGATACACACACACACACACACACACACACCCTTAGATTAGAAAACTAGCAAGAATGGATCCTGTGGAGTACCACAGACGTGAGGGGTGCTAATACCTTCCCCTCACGTAACAGACACCTTTACCCGTTCTCTGTGACCTGTGCTATTATTTGGTTTTGTTCGATATTTTCCATTCCTTGTTGTAGGATAAATAGATGTTCGATGGCAACTTCATTGTTTTTGTTTCGATGAGTTTTCCAGTTGCTTCAGCTGGCGACTTCACTGGGGACATCCGAGTGTCGTTCCTAGTTCTTGTTTGCTTTCATTTCTGTGGGTGTTTTGTGTGTTTACTGTTATCATCATTGTATATACTGCTTGCATGCATTTGCATCTATGTGTTTACCGCTTTCCATATTCTAGATATATTATTGTGCCGCAGTGGTGGCTGTTTTTGTTTTGCGGGCGGGATGTTACTGTGAGGTAAAAGGTCCATTACCCAGACCAAGTACACATTTATATTAGAGTGGATAGTTATGATGGCTCTCGTGGCGCCTGGCACGTAGAGTTGGCATAACATGCCACAACCAGGAGAGAACTCGGTGAGGCGGTCTCTGTCCGGCATGCTTATTGCCCTAGGCAGGCGCTCTCATTGTTTGTTCGAAATTCCTGGCGACCATTAGGGACATCCTGCGTGTGTTTAGGATTCCTACCTGTGAGGTTTAGGATGGGACAGGAAACCTTGGCTCCTACATACCATTTGCTTCTTCAGAGTTGAGGTCAGACCTTTATTTGGTCTGTTCTCATTGTGCCCGATATTTTGGTATTCTGAAACGACGGCGGAGCTTTGATCCTGTTACTTTTGGTTCTATTCAGACGTGGTACAACAAGAGTGGTTCTATCGGCGGTTAATTGGTTCTTGGTATCCTGAAGCCACGCCGCACCTTTAAACCTGTGCAACTATATCCAGTATTGTGGTTCCCATCATTTTGCATCATTGCATATTTACTTTTGAGAAAATGATGTACAAAAAATAATAGCATACATGTTCCTTCCATTTCCAAGGAATCATATCTTTAAGCCTCGTATCGAGCTCTTCCATCTTTTACTTGCTTATCAAAAATCAAAACCCAAGGATTCCTTGGAAATCGAATGAACATGGCATTGCATTCATATCATGCATCCCATACATTTCATGCATAACAGGTGTTCAGGATCGAGGATCTTTTATTTAGACTTGGTACTTTCACCATACTCAGAGACTTGACTTGTTCCTATTGTGTGTTCAAAGATGAGTCATGAAACAACTTTGTAGGGAATAAAAACTCAAGGAGCACTTCGTGGATCTCTTCCACAACCTTGCGGTATCAGAAGCTCCTCGTAAGCAGCTAATCTCCTTTCCCTCATGAATTCAAGGGGTATGCTCTCGACAAAAGAGGACCGAAAGAAAAATCTATCTGATTTTCATGTCTGTGGTATCGTTTTCTTTAACTCCCCGTTTCACTTGGGAGGACGGCACGCTAGACCCTTCACGTGAAATTTGGAAGGAGGAAGCGCCCGTGGCGGGATGAATTTTGTTTCAGTTCTTCCTACGATATCACACGAATTTTTAATTATCCTAACGAGTAGGAAAGGGGAAAAAGATCTCAAATGAACCCTAGGAGTTTGCTAAGTGTGAGGATTCACCTAGACTAGAAATTCTGGAGTCCGGGGGGTCGGTTATACATAGGGAAAAGTTTAAGCACCCTACATATCCGTAGTACTCTACGGGAACCTTCTCAGTGTCAATGTGATTGTGTTTGTTGCTTATTATTGGGAAAGTTTCTCCTTTGTGCTAGGAGAAGGAATTGAATTGATATTAAAAAGAAGACAGACAGACTGACTATTTTTGGTATTTTATTAGCTCGCTGAGATTCCTTGTGAACCTCATGCCTACATATCCCTAATGGAAGTCAGAGCTTAATGTAGTTTGGGGAACTAATTAGGGATTTTAATGATTTTTGGTGCCTTGCTTGAAGCTCAAGGTTGAAGCTTTAAATTAAATCTCTGTTTACAGTAAAGAGACATGAAATCATCTTTACAGAGAGGTATTTCTACTATTCCACCACAAACAATTTTAAAGTGACAGAAAAGCTAAAAAAATGATGTTTCATTAAGAGGGGGAGCCTACTTGGTTGATCAAGTATGACAGCCAACGTGCCTCTTGAATGAAAGATTCTCAACCAAATTAGGGAAAGGGTTGTACAAGTCTGGGTGTGTTGCCAGAGCATGCCTTTCACGAGTCCTAAATGGGGGAATGTTTGAAATGATGATTTGTTTGAAATGATTGTTTGTAATGATTATTTGAAATGATTGTTTGTGGTGAGATAGGATAAATACATACCTATGAAGATGAGTTTATGTCTATCTATTATTTGAAAGATTTGATTTTTAGCTAGCTTGAATGAGGCCCAAGCTTGAGGCTTTTGATTGATTTATTGACTCTGGGAGATAACTCCACTGGGGATGGATTTAAACTAAAGATTTTTTGTGTTCTGTACAAAGCCCAGAATTGTGGCTGACTCTAGCTGGAAAGTATTTATTTGATGGATTTTATTTGGTGTTCTGTACAAAGCCCAGAATTGTGGCTGACTCTACTTAGGGAGACTTTTTTTGTGCCTTGTATGAAGCCCAAGGTTGTGGCTACTCTGACTAGGGAAAACATTGTTTTCTGTCTTGTACAAAGCCCAAGGTTGTGGCTGACTGTTGAGGAAACTGAGTATGGATGACTCTATGGGGAAAAGATCCTAGAGATTAGGAATCTTTGACACAGGGAATGTGGTTTATATGCCTTGTACAAAGCCCAAGGTTGTGGCTACTTGATGATGAAAGATTTACTGGGGAGACTCTATTATCTGCCTTGTACAAAGCTCAAGGTTGTGGCTAACTCTTAACTGGGGAAGTTATTATTTCATGCCTTGTATGAAGCCCAAGGTTGAGGCTGACTCTTTGGGGAGTTTTACTCTGCTGGAGAAATTATCTTTTTTAAAGAATGAATGGAGGCTGACCCTTTCCAGGGGTTTTGTTAAAAAAATGGAGAAATGAATGGAGGCTGACCCTTTCCAGGGGTTTTGTTAAAAAATGGAGGAATGAATGGAGGCTGACCCTTTCCAGGGGTTTTTAAAAAAATGGAGGAATGAATGGAGGCTGACCCTTTTCAGGGGTTTTAGATGATAGTAGAAAGATTGTCTAATTGAGACTTCTTGTTTTAAAGCCCAAGATTAAGGCTGACACTGACTGAGGATAGATAACTATGGATCCTAGACTCTGCTAAGGAAATAAATGAAGATAAGGGTGACAGAGACTGTCTATGTCTCTCATTCCAAAAGGTGTACTCAATATGAGATTGAGACATACTTGGCTTGTTTAAAGTTTGGTTTGAAAAAGGAAGAAACTCACCAGGATAGGCTAAGAGGTGACTAAAGACCTGTTCCTATGTTTATAAGAAACCTGATGGGTCCTTGTATACAAGCTCAAGAGGAAGCTGGAAATGCTTTTAAGAAGCCTGTGGGTCCTTGTACAAAGCCCAAGAGGAGGCTAATCGAGGGTCATCGAGGGCCCTTGTTATAGCACAAGAGAAAGCTATGTGGTTTTGAACTTATTTTGGCTTTAAGCAAATGGGTAAGAGGTTTCACCGGGAATAATTCCTCTTTGGGTGGATGTGTCCTAGTTTTTTGTTCTAAGGCTTTTTTCAATATGTTTCACCGGGAATAATTCATCTTGAGGGTTTGTGTGGTGTCGTTTTCTTTACCTCCCCGTTTCACTTGGGAGGACGGCATGCTAGACCCTTCACGCGAAATTTGGATGGAGGAAGCACCCGTGGTGAGATGAATTTTGCTTCAGTTCTTCCTACGATATCACACGAACTTTTTAATTATCCTAACGAGTAGGAGAGGGGAAAAAGATCTCAAATTAACCCTAGGAGTTTGCTTAGTGTGGGGATTCACCTAGACTAGAAATTCTGGAGTTCGGGGGGTCGGTTATACATAGGGAAGAGTTTAAGCACCCTACATATCCGTAGTACTCTACGGGAACCTTCTCTGTGTCATTGTGATTGTGTTTACTGCTAATGATTGGGAAAGTTTCTCCTTTGTGTTAGGAGAAGGAATTGAATTGATTTGAAAAAAAGACAGACAGACAGACAAACTGACTATTTTTGGTATTTTATTAGCTCGCCGAGATTCCTTGTGAACCTCATGCCTACATATCCCTAATGGAAGTCAGAGCTTAATGTAGTTCGGGGAACTAATTAGGGAAATTAAAAATATTTTTTGGTGCCTTGCTTGAAGCTCAAGGTTGAAGCTTTGAATTAAATCTCTGTTTACAGTAAAGAGACATGAAGTCATCTTTATAGAGAGGTATTTCTACTATTCCACCACAAACATTTTAAAGTGACAGAAAAGCTGAATTCATTTCATTTAGATAGGGACCTTACTTGTATGTTTGCAAGTATGCCAGTCGCGTTCTCTTAAATGAAAGAAGGGTTCTCGTCCAAATTAGGGAAAGTGTACAAGTCTGGGTTTGCTTGCCTCAGAGCATGCCTTTCAGAGTCCTAAATGGGAGAATGTTTGAAATTGAAATTGAAATTGGAATGTTTGTTTGTTTGAATGTGGTGAGATAGGAGAAAGATCTCTCTATAGAGAGAAGCTATGTCTATCTATTGTTTGAAAGATTTGATTTTTTAGCTGGCTTGTATGAGGCCCAAGCTTGAGGCTTTTTGATTGATTTATTTTATTGACTCTGGGAGATAACTCCACTGGGGATTAATTACAGGGAATTTGTGTTCTGTACAAAGCCCAGAATTGAGGCTGACTTTAGTTGGAAAGTATTTATTTGGTGGATTTTATTTGGTGTTCTGTACAAAGCCCAGAATTGTGGCTGACTCTACTTAGGGAGACTCTATTTTTGTGCCTTGTATGAAGCCCAAGGTTGTGGCTAAGTGCTGAGGGAACTGAATTTTTGAAGACTATGGATGACTCTATTTTGTGCCTTGTACAAAGCCCAAGGTTGTGGCTGACTCTTAACTAGGGAAGTTATTAATTTGTGCCTTGTATGAAGCCCAAGGTTGTGGCTACTCTGGCTAGGGAAAACATTATTTTCTGCCTTGTATAAAGCCCAAGGTTGTGGCGGACTCTTAAAGAAACTGAGTATGGAGGATTCTATGGGGAAAAGATCCTTGAGATTAGGAATCTTTTGACACAGGAAATGTGGTTTATCTGCCTTGTACAAAGCCCATGGTTGTGGCTACTTAATGATGAAGGACTCACTGGGGGAGTTTTATTATGCTGGAGGATGTATATATTAAAAGATTGAATTTTTTTTGGAAGCTAACCCTTTCCAGGGATTTTTGGCTTAACTGGGGAAATTATCTTTTGAAAGAATGAATTTTTGGAGGCTGACCCTTTCCAGGGGTTTTTGTTAAAATGAAGGAATTTTTGGAGGCTGACCCTTTCCAGGGGTTTTTGTTAAAATGAAGGAATGTGTGGAGGCTAACCCTTTCCAGGGGTTTTTGTTAAAATGAAGGAATGTGTGGAGGCTAACCCTTTCCAGGGTTTTTATTAATGGCAGAAAGATTATCTAATTGAGACTTCTTGTTTAAAGCCCAAGATTAAGGCTGACTCTTGCTGAGGATAAGCAAATATGGATCCTAGACTCTGCTAAGGGATATTGATAAATATAAGGGTGACAGAGACTGTCCATGTCTCTCATTCCAAAAGGTGTACTCAATATGAGATTGGGTCAATCTTAGCTTGTTTAAAGTCTGGTTTAAAGTGGAAGAAACTCACCAGGATAGGCTAAAAGGTAACTAAAGACCTGTTCCTATGTTTATAAGAAACCTGACGGGTCCTTGTATACAAGCTCAAGAGGAAGCTGGAAATGCTTTTAAGAAGCCTGTGGGTCCTTGTACAAAGCCCAATAGGAGGCTAATCGAGGGTCCTTGTTATAACACAAGAGAAAGCTATGTAGTTTTGAACTTATTTTGGCTTTAAGCAAATGGGTAAGAGGTTTCACCGGGAATAATTCCTCTTTGGGTAGATGTATCCTAGTTTGGGTTCTAAGGCTTTTTTCAAGATGTTTCACCGGGAATAATTCATCTTGAGGGTTTGAACTAAAGATCTCTAATTAGGAAAGAGCCTTCACCGGGAAGACATTCTCAATCCTAGGCCATAGTCCTATAATATATATATATATATATATAAATATATATATATATATATATATAGTTTAACTGTCCTAGGGTTTACACTCAAACGTAGTTCTAAACAATATATAAACAGTTTATATTTGACAGTAATTTAAATAAAGACCGTAAATTGAAAACTATAAAGCCTAACCTGGATGGAGTGGAGGCCTTTGAAGAAGTATATACAAAGCCTTACCAGCAGTTGATTGATAACAGTTGAATATTTATGATAAACAGTTAAGGGTTATTGAAAACAGAAGAAGTGAAGATGGACAAAGGTCACATAGGTATCTGAAGAGTTTCACTGGGAATAATGCCCTTCAAATACCAGAAGAATGTTTTGAAAACAGAAAGAAGATTTTGTAAATACAGTTTTTGAAAACAAACTAAGAAAAGAAAAAAAGTGTTGGGACTTACACTCTATTAGAGGCCCATTGAAAATGATTTACTGTTTATGAAAAAAAAAATAAATGAAAATGAAATGATACAGGGTTTTGTTGTCTGAAAACCTTGATCGTTTGTTTAATCGGAGATTTGAAAAACAGTTTTGGAAATTGACAAAAGTCAACCTAATTAAGGTAAAGACAAAATCCATACCTAATTAAGACCTAAATGATTAGGGTTTTATCATAAAATTATTCACAAAAATGATTAGGTTTAAAATCAAATGAAAATGTTTATTTAAAAGTATTTAGAAATACTTAAAAATATACCATTTTAAACCTAATAAAAATACATGAAATAAATAATATTTTTGTGATTTTTTTGATTATTCATAAAATAGACATATTAAATGATAAGTGTATAAAAAATGAAGAAAAAATAATTTAATTTGATAGGTGAAATAATTATGTAAAGTTGTAAGAACCCTAAGAACCCTAAAACTGAAATAATTTTTGGACGAGGATCATGATGGTATCCTTTAATTTTATTTATTCTGAGTGTAACTTAAAATTCGCAAGCATGAACACTAAGAACCCTAAAACTGAAATTAAACATGAAATACTCTATATGCATGATTTGATGCAATTGATTGAGGGTTAATGATCTATGAAGGTGCAGAAACCAACTGGTAACTTCATTTTAGATTTATCATGCGTAAATTACAGAGTTTGAAGCTTTTGAAACTTACCTTAAAAATGGAGATCTGGCTTTGATCAAAGTGTGTTGCAGAGTTGTTGCAACGATCCAGATAGCTTCAGTGATCCTCCTGGAAGGTGTTGAGATGCTTAACTTGGATTGAAAGTGCCCAGAACCTCTTGCTCGACCCCAACTGCAACAGCTCCAAATGAGAGGTGAAGATGATGATTCTCCATGTACAGAAGTGTTTTAGAGGTTTGGATCACCTCTAAATACCTCCCCTAATGTGTTTGAATACTTAATTCCAAAGGAAGAGCTTTGGTTTGAAGAATCCGAGTCTTCTTGCCAAAGAACCTTTGAAAAACTTAAGTATGAAGAAAGAAGAGAGAAAGAAAGAATTATGTTGCTTTGGTGTGTTTAATTACTGAGGTATGCTCTCTTATTTATAGGCAAAGAGTCTAGTATGTTTGCAGAGAGTGAGCCTGCTTAGTGAGGTTGATTTGGTTTCTTGGCTATGAAGGAATTCAAAGAAATATCCAAAATGCAATGATGACAATTTGATTCCTCTTGATCCCAAGCCCTAGCCCTTGATTTAATCTGATCTTTAGGGACTATTTCTGATGCAGAGAAGCCTCCAATTGGCTTAGGAGAAGATTCCTTGATGATTCACCAATATTCCATTTTGTAATGATTACTTAATCACATGGCATTGAATTCTTGCAACTTGGCCAAAAATGATGCAATAATGTATTTGATTCCTCTAAATCCCTTCTGATATGTCATGTACAAGAATGCATCAATTGGTATAGGCATTGGTACAAAGTTTGCAAAGTTCAAATTTGGTCATGACCCATAATTTCACTTCAAATGCCCTAACTTTGATCAACCATATCTCTTAGCTCATAATGAATTTGAAGTTGGTTGAATACAATGAAAAGCCCTTGATATGTACTTCAATTCATTAGTTTGGTGTTTTCCCAAAATCCTTAGGGAAATTAGTGAAAAAGTCCCATAAAGTTTGAAGAAAAACTAGGGTTTTCTTGCAAGTTTTGTGAAGGCAGTCACTTTGAAGCTCCATATCTCTTCAATGGTTGATTTTTAGCCAAAAAATTATATGTGACAAAGTTGTTTATTGGATCAAAATCTACAACTTTCATGTTGGAAGTTTTTTTCAGTTTGTAGGTGAAATTTTGAGATATTTCCTTCCAAAGTTTGGTAAAAACCACTTGAAAACACTTAGAAAATTTTCTAAGTATGAAAAGTCAAACTTTGAATTTTTGATTCTTGATTGATTTTCTTGATCAAATAACTTTAAATATCATATACTGATGATTTAAAACTTCAAAAGTCATGGTTGACCAAAATTTCCAAAAGGTCCAAGGTGATCTTGTACAGTTGACTTTTTCAGGTGAATCGCGTTTCGGGAGATTTCAAGTGAATTAAGTTATCCTCATCAAATGAATTATATGAATGGATCATATTGATTTGTCGGAGGATATTGAGCTATGATTTGAGTTGTGGTACCATGTCCTGATTAAAAGTCAACTATCTTAGTGAATTAGGTCAAAAACCCTAATTGTCAACCAGATGAAATTGATGGCTGTAGATCTTGAATTGAAGTGTAATGCCTTATGGATATTGTCACATGAGCTATTTGGAGATGATTGATCCCTTTGAGTGATGCCCTGGAGCTTTCTAGGGTTTCCCAAATGTGATCCCTGATTTTAGTCCTTGATGGGGCTCAAAAACCCTAGACTGGTGAAGTAAGCAAAATTTGGGTCCAGGTGATGGGTGTCTAATCAATCATAGGTGAATAGAATGAAGTTTTTGAGTCCTATGTTTGTGTTGGAGACCATCTCTTTTATTGATTGATCCTTTGCCTGAGCTCTTTTGTTTCTGAACACCCTTGATTAAGCACTAGATGAATAAGTGACTGTTCTGAATATCTGTTTTGATTTTGATGAAAAGCCTGAAAGTATGACATCTCAGGGGGGTCAAAATTAGGGTATGACAGTTTGAACTAAAGATCTCTAATTAGGAAAGAGCCTTCACCGGGAAGACATTCTCAATCCTAGGCCATATTCCTATAATATATATATATATATATATATATATATATAGTTTAACTGTCCTAAGGTTTACACTCTGATGTAGTTCTAAACAATATATAAACAGTTTATATTTTTTACAGTAATTTAAATAAAGACTGTAAATTGAAAGCTTGTAAAGCCTAACGTGGATGGAGTGGAGTCCTTTGAAGAAGTATGTACAAAGCCTTACCAGCAATTTTATTGATAACAGTTGAATATTTATAATAAATAGTTAAAAGGTTTTTGAAAACAGAAGAAGTGAAGATGGACATAGGTCACATAGGTATCTGAAGAGTTTCACCGGGAATAATGCCCTTCAAATACCAGAAGAATATTTTGAAAACAGAGAGAGGATTTTGTAAATACAGTTTTGAAAATAAACTAAGAAAAGAAAAAGGTGCTGGGACTTACACTCTATTAGAGGCCCATTTGAAAATGATTTACTGTTTAAAAAAAACAGTTGAAAATGATTTGAAATGATTACTGTTGTGAAAACAGTTGAGAAGATGCGAGGTTCTGTTGTTTGAAAACCTCGATCGTCTGTTTACTTTGAAGTTTGTAAACAGTCTGAATTTTGACAAAAGTCAACTTAATTAGAGTAAAGATAATATCTATACTTAATTAAGACCTTAATGATTAGGGTTTTATCACTAATAATATTTATGAGATATTAGGTTTTGAAATTTCAATGAAAACATGTATTAAAATATATTTAAAACACTTAAAAATAATACCATTTCTAACCTAATAAAAATATATAAAATAAATAATATTTTTGTGATTTTTTTGATTATTCATAATATATATATATATATATATATATATATTGATTAATAAGTGTGTGAAACATGAAGTGAAAATGATTTAGTTTAATAGGTGAAATAATTGGTTGAAGTTGTGAAGAAAATAAGTGAGAAAAGTGATAAAAAAATGGTTTTGGCCCTAGGGAGGCTCGAACCCACGCCCTTAATGACCAACATTCAAAACCTGGCCAACTGAGCTACGCGCTCAGTTTGTATAACATACGCAACGAATTGATTATATTTAAAAAAGACCCAGGAGATTCAAATTTGCGCGCCACCGTAGTCATCTTCTTCCTTGAGCTCGTGAGAATTCAAATTTCTAACTCTCTGGTTTCTCAACCAAATGGTATGATGTAAACATCAATTTTGCTCGTTTTTGGACGAGGAACATGGTCATGGGTTCAGAATTAATTTATTCTAAGTGTAACTAACGAATTTCAGTATGAACACGAAGAACACGTAAACCCTAATTTTAAAATTAAATGATGCATAAGATGAATAAATGAATGATGATAGAGGGTTTTCAATCCTCTGATGATGATGAACAAACTGGTATCGAGATATACAAGAAAGAGTACTTGAATAATTGAGTTGGAGCTTGAAAACAATACCTCTGAAAATGGAGGTCGTGAGCTTGATGGAGAACACCTGGGCTTGTATGAACGATCCTAAAAGCTTCCTTGGGACTCAGTGATGCTAATTGAATACTTATTGTGACTTGAATACCTCAGAATTATTCCACCCGACCCCTTCGATTTGAGCTTCAAGTGAACATGGAGGTTGATGAATCTGCAGTTACAGATGAGCTGCGACCATCTGAATAGCTTCACCACACCCTAAGGAACATGTTTGGATGCTTGGATTTGCTTGACACCTTCTGAATTGCTCTATGGACCTCCAACTGCACGGGCTCCAAAATGAAAGCAACAATGGTGTTCCTCCACTTACAGAAGTGATCCAGGTGCTTGGATCACCTCAAATGAACCCCCTTGAGATGTTAGAATGCTTACTTTCCAAAGAAGAGCTCTGGTTTGAAGAAAACGATTCTTCTTGCCAAAGAACTTTGAAAAACCATAAGCATGAGAGAGAGAGAGAGAGAGAGAGAGAGAGAAGGAGAAAGCAAGGAATTGAGTTGCTTTGGTGTGATTAATATGAAGGAGAGCACTTATATTTATAGGCAAATGGTTCTGTACAGATTGAGGGAGTGAGCTTGCTTAATGAGGGAGTTTTGGTTTTCTTGGCCATGAAGGAATTCAAGGAATATCCAAAATGCAATGATGGCCAAAACGAGTTTAGCTCCCTATCCACTGATTCCATCTGATCTTAGAGAACATTTCTGATGCATAATGAGCTCTAATTGGTTGGTGAGAAGATTCCTTTGATGATTCATCCATTTGCCATAAATTCCCAAATGTAATCATTACATAATCACATGTTCTTGTTTTGGGAATCTTCCTCAATCCTTATGCCATGGTGAAAATGAATGCATGGTATGTTTGCAGATGTGTTATGGGTCGTGTAGCATCCATTTGTGAAGTCATATGCACAAAATTGCAAAGTTTCAAAATGATGCATGACCTATAATTTTCCTTCATGAGGCCAACTTTGAACAAGCATAACTTTTAGCTAAAAATGAATTTGGAGAAGGTTGAGCACAATTTGGAAAGCCCTAAACATCTACTTCAATCCATTAGTTTGGGGTTTCTTCAGAATCATTTGGGAAAATTGTGAAAAATGAGCTCAAAGTTGGAAGAAAACTAGGTTAAAAACACTTAGAAAAAATTTCTAAGTTTTTATGACCTAAAGCTTCCAAATTCAAAATCTCTTAAATGATTGATTTCTTGAAAAAAGTTGCATTTTAAGATGTTGTTTTATTTTGCAAGATCTACAACTTTCATGTTGGAAGTTTTTTGAGTTGTGTAGGTGAAATTTTGAGTTCCCACAATGCCCTTAAAAACCCTAATTCCCGACTTTTTGATCCTTGGTGAATTTTCTTGAATTTCTTTGTTCAAATGACTTTAATAATCATATATTGATGATATTGATCCTTAAAAGTCATGGTTTGACTAAAAAACCTAAAAGTCAAAGGTGATCCTGTACAGTTGACTTTTTCAGATGAAGTGAGATTTTGGACTTTTGTGATGAACCAAGTTCTCCTCCTCAAATGAATGATATGAATGGACTATTTTGAGATAATAGAAGTTCTTGAACCATGTTTTGAGTTTTGGGTTCATGTCCTGATTAAAAGTCAACTGTCCAGGTGAATTAGGTCAAAAACCCTAATTGTCGACTAGATGAAATTGATGACTGTGGATCTTGAATTGAAGTGTATGCCCAATGGATGTTGTTATATGGATCATTTGAAGATGATTGAAGCCGTTGATAGATATCCTAGAGCTTTTTAGGGTTTCCCAAATGTGATCCCTGATTATAGCCCTTGATGGGCTCAAAACCCTAGTCTGGTGACCTGGGTAAACCTGAGCTCAGATGACTGGGTGTCTAATCAATCATAGGTGAATAAAATGAAGTTTTTGAATCCTATGTTTGTTTCTGAACACCCTCGATTAAGCACTAGATGAACAAGTGACTGTTCCGAGCATCTGTTTTGATCTGATGAGAAGCCTGAGGATATGACATCTCAGGGGGGGTCAAAATTAGGGTATGACAATGTCTTATGCTCATTTGCTTCCATGCTTGCTTTATTTGCAACTGGTGATCTCCGTGTTGTGTGGTTGTCTACAGATTCTATGATTGATGACGATGACACTAGGTGAGTTCTATTTTGGGGCACCTGGTCGTGATGTTAGGATCTTCAAGTCTTTGAAATTTTTTGGGGCTCCCGACCGAGGGATAAGAAAGACCATTCTGTCTTGAGCATTGCACCATTTGCGTTGCTCGAATCCCTAAAGCACTTACAAATTTCATGTGACTTCGCCGGAATCTTCTGCCGAGCAATAATCCAAAGTGTTCTATCGAGACACCTCTTATTATCAAGGTTCTGCTTCATATCCAGAGTCACCTCCTCCAAGAGTTTCCTCTTCAGCAATCTTTGCTTGTCAACAGAGACGGAAATAGTATAAGAAGCAAGTTGATGTAGTCTCAATGCCTGGTATTCAGTTGCTTCCTTGCTTGATGGAATTTTAGTCGGTTAAGATTCTCCTAATGTCAGGCCTTACGAGGTGTTGAAGTACAAAAAGTCCAGGACTTGCTCGATACAAAGATGTTTGAGTTTATTCATAATGGTTTCCACTGGATGATCCCATTTCATCTTCCGCAAGTAGAATGTTTGCTCTTCCTCGAGGAGTAACTCATGAGAATCACTTGCAACTTGTACTACCAGAGGCTTCCTTCCCAACAACCGTTGTATGTTCCAAGTCAGGATTTTGATAGCCAAGCGTCAAAGGTTATTTGTTGTTCGCTGATAGTAATACAAGTTTCCTCCATTCATGATGGTGTTTTCTATTTCAGCAGCTATGTTTAGGGCTCCCGACCGAGGGATAAGCAAAACTCTGTGTTCTTGAGTTCGCATCATTGGCAGCTCAAATCCCTAAAGCATTCACAAACTCCAGTCGCTGTTTTTTGGGGCTCCCGACCGAGGGATAAGCAAGACGCCTTGTATCATGAGTTTGTGCACCACTTGCATGGCTCAAATCCCTAAAAGCTAGACACTTGCAACTTCTGTATGACTTTGCCGAAATCTTCTTCCAGGAAGTGATCTAAAGTGTTCTACATGAACATATGCAATGCTTGGTGTGTTTTCCACTATGGGGCACCTGGTTATCCGATTGAAGACTGTAAGTCATTCAAAGACAAGGTTCAAGATCTGATTGACTCAAAGGCTATCACATTTGCACCTGAAGGCCAAAATTGAAATTCTTCTTTTACTCAGCGGATCTTCGGAAGCAATAAGTCTATACGGAGAGGATCTCCTCAACATTGGCAAGTCCTTAAATCATCACGCATGTTCATGTATAAGCTTTCTTGTTTTGTTCAATACTGTTGCATACAAAACTTGTTTGTTTTTGAACTATAATCATAATGCATTGGATATGTTTGTCTTGAAAAAATCCATTCGCTTTTGCTCTTATATGTTTTTCTATGCTTTTTGTGGTACTCAACTCTTGTTAACAAAGCATGATAACTCCGTAGGGAGAATGATGAAAATAATACCAATAACCTCAAATGATATGCTTTTGAGTAAAACCCTGTTGATGATGTACAGGCATTGTTTCAAATTCTCAAACACTGGAGATATAAGGGAGTGAAACCCTCGTTAACCCCTTTGAGCCTTGAAGTTGGAGTTTCTTTTCTATACGAAAAAACCCTCACATTTCACCCAGGGGCAAGGTAGTATTCAGTTAACCTGGTCGAGCATTCAAAATTCATCAGAAGCACACATCTAAGGATACAACAATGGCTATCTTTCAACAGATTGAGGAAAGTCAAATCTACAACGATTATCCCTCACCTCAGGAGGTCAAGACATCAAAGTTATCCCTTACATCAGGAGGTCGAGACCAACATCAAAGTCGCTGTGGTTTATCCCTCACATCAGGAGGTCAAAAGATGATAATACCAAAATGGTAATTCTTCATCAATCAAGAACTCAGGCAGTCACAATCTCTTCAAACAAATCAGAGATTCTGGATCACATGACTTGTTCAAAAAGAAAAGAATGAATCAAAAAGAAAAAAAAAAAAAGAGCCCGCTAAGTCAACAACTTGAAAACATGTGACTTAGACAAAAGTTAAGGCATCCCGCTGGACATCCAAATCAAAATTCAAAAGAATTTGTCCAGGCAAAAATTAGGGAAACAAACAAAAAATAAAAGAAAAGCAAAAGCGAAAAAGAAGGATTACAAAATAAAGATCGTCAGCAAAGAACAAAGTCGTGTGATCAGACACCAAAAACAAAAGGTAAAGTGATTGCCGTGTCCGGAAGACCTAATCAATTCCTCAACCATCTCAAGTTCCTCTTGAAGGATGAATGCTCACATCGAGTTAATTGAACTTAGGATTGGAGAACATCACGAAGGGGGTGGGCACCAAATAATTTGAGCCTAAAAATCTTTTTCTCAAACCGTCAACCTGGCCATGTTACAACCCTTAAAAGTCCTAACTGAAGCATGGGTTAATTCGAAAGCAGGCTACACATGAGAATACGGTAAGCTGACTCCTAGGAGATCCATTAAATGCTTGAGTTGGTATCACGCCATCCTCACAATCATACGAATATGCAGAACACTATGAAAGCCAATCCCTGTTTGGTCTCTTTGAAGTCAACACTTGCTTGACCTCTTAAGCTCACTTCCTGGTGGCACTCTCTCGGAAAGTCAATGCCCGTTTGATACTTCGGCCGATACTTGTTTGGTATTCTAATCACTGCTTTCTTATCAACTCATTGAATCCATTGCCCGTTTGGAAGATTACAAAGCCAAGAGGTCGGACAATCTGTGTGCTCTTGCATTTGCCCATTGTGGGTGAGCATCACTATCCTCTGCCATGTGAGGAAACCTCGAAGACGTCATGCTATATCCTGGGGCATTTTCATCTGTTTATCTCGCAGGTACATCCTTTCGAGTGCACTATGATGATGCATCAGCAGATCTAGCCGAGTGAGAGGTTCTCAGTCCCCAGCTGAGTACATTCAGACGAGGTTTTCTTTGTTCTAAGATTCTCATCCACTCAGCAAAGCACATTTCAACGAGATCTCCGTGCTTCAAAAGCCTTATTCCCCGGTGGAATGTCTTCTCCCTAAGTTGAATCATGATTGAATAGTATCTGATTCCCCAGCAAGCTCATAATGAGGTTCCTTGTCCGAATGCCTCATTTTCCCCAGTGGAACGTTTCTCTCTCCAACAGATTGACCAGTTCTCCCCAAGAGAGTCATCTTATTCCCTAGTGGAGTGATCTTAATAAGAGGTTCTTATGCCGAGTTCCTTTATCCCCAGCGGATTTCTTATCTCCTTAGTGGATCGTTATGCGGAAGTATTCATCTTCTCCACTGAGTCTCTCCTCAGCAGAGTTTCACGTGCATCCTCAGCATAATCTGTGTCCGTCAAGGATCTCCCCAGCGGAACGCGTCCTATACAAGCAAGTTGGTCACTCCCCATCAGAGTTGTTTCCATGACTTGCCCTTATCTCAATATCCCCAATGGATCGAGAATTTGCTTCTCCTATGAAGTTTCCATGGTATTCCCCAAGCAGTCAGTCGGGATTTTCTTATCCCCAAGCGGGATTTATTTCCCCAGCCAGAGCTCGCGTCTAGATTTGATCGTCTCCAGCAGATTTCTGATCCATCTTTGTCAGCTCGCAATGGTGACCCTTGGTCACTCATCTTGTCCTCCCCGCAGAGTTCTATACTCTCTCCAGGATTGCTTAAGCAATTCAGGGCTCATCCGTTGTCTCCCTAAGCAACATCTGAATCATGCATCATTCGCATTGCATTTTCAAAGCGTATAGCGTCTTCCTTCTCAGGAACGTTATTCCCTAAACATTCATACATGCATCATGCATAAATCATATCATATCTGTTTCTTTCTACAGGAAATTCATCAAGATATTCTAATGCCTCCCAGAGAGCAACTCGCCTAATCATTACAGGCGCTTATCCTGATGTCTAAATTAGAAGAAGTTTGTCTCCCTCTTTATGACATTGTTAGATCCGATGAAAGTCATGCTTATTCCCGATGTCCCCAGATCGGTTGAAGATATCTGTTCCTATCCTAATGCCCAGATTAGTTGAAGGAATCGCCTCTGGATCTCCCAAGATCTTCCGAAGGAGCTAGCCCACTGATGCCTCAGATCAGTCGGAGATATCTCTTGATGATTTATTTCATCAGAAGAGGACTGTCTATTATTCCTGATATCGCCAGGTCAGTTGAAGACACTCCTATTCCCGATGTCCCCAGATCGGTTGAGGATATTTGTTCTTATCCTGAAATTCAGTTCAGTTGAAAGAACCGCCTCCGGATCTCTAAGATCTTCCAAAGGAGCAAGCCCTCTGATGCCTCAGATCAGTCGGAAATATCCATTCCCTGACGATTTAGTTCATTCAGAAGAAGATATGTCTGCTCAGTCCTGATGTCCCCAGATCAGTTGAAGACAATCTTGATTCCCGATGCCCCCAGATCGGTTGAGGAGGTCCATTTTCTTCCTGATGCCCCCAGATTAGTAGAAGGCACAATCCTGATGTTTTCGATCAGTTGAGGACTTCCACCCACCTGACGATTTATTTTCGCTGGAAGAAGATTTGCTTGCTCAGTCCTGATGTCCCCGGATCAGTTGAAAGCATTCTTTAAAATTCCCGATGCCCCAGATCGGTTGAGGATATCCATTTCCTTCCTGATGCCCCCAGATCAGTAGAAGGACACAATCCTGATGGTTCCGATCAGTTGAGGATGTCCACCCACCTGACGATTTATTTTCGTCAGAAGAAGACGTGTCTGCTCGGTCCTGATGTCCCCAGATCAGTTGAAGAAATTCTTGTTTCCGATATTCAGATCGGCCAAAGACGTCTTAATCGTTTTGATATATAGATCAACCGAAGATGTCGACCTTCTCTTAGTGCCCAAATCGATTGAAGCTTTTTCCCTCAGCAATGGGGTTGCCTGGTCTTTCTTGTTGCGAGTAGGATCATTTAATTATCAAGAGCGCAAATTTTCGAGTTCATTCTAGTATTCAATCTCCTTCCACCTCAGCGATTCGAAACTTTCGTTTCTCACTCGTCATGTTTAAGAAGTTTGAATAGGGGCAGCTGTTGCACCAAAAAATTTGTCCTCTTTCTCCGTGCCATAAGTTATAAATGAAGTTTATTTCTTCATTCGAAAATCATAGGAAAATAATAAAGAGTTTCTTATACGTGGTGGCCGCGATCGTTAATTGGGCTGAGATTCATTGGATTACACGTTGATATGTTCTTATGTGCTTCAATCCTTATCTTCTCCAAGGATTCCTTAGGGCGTTATTGTTATGTTGATTTGGAGTTCGAATGCAAACCATGGCATAATGAAGTGAAACGGTAATCAAGGCTATTGTTTGTCAACTTTTAATGTAAATAATTTGGTTCATTGATTGAGTTAGGATTTCGTTGAAGCGAAGTTCATTCAAGTGAGATTTTGAGTTCTTTATAATTCAAAGATTGGATCGAGGTTCTTTAAAGTGTGCGGAGATTGAAGATTAATTCATTTTGGTTTGTTTGATATGCAATCTACAAGATCAAAAATTCATCATAATATTCATTCAAAAGTTCATCGATTCTTTATACCATTTGATAATAATGATCAATTGTGCAAATTGGCCAAAGAAATTTGGATACAAAATTGGAAGTTTATTAAACTTGAATTCAAACAAAGTCCCCAAAAGAAATTTACAAAAATAAAATCACATTACACTTCATGAGAATTTCACAAAGAAATCATTACAAAAGAAGTCAAGTTCAAACCAAACTTCTTCACCACTGACTCTCTGCAGTAACAAACCGCCCTGCACTAAAAGAACCGGCCTGCATTACTAAAGATTAAGCCGCATCAGTTTGAAAAAGGAAACAAAATATCATGGAATCGATTCCGGTTCAGCACTAAAAAAGGGTTCAATAATTCCTCAAACCGAAACAAAAACCGGGCCCTTCATCGAACCTTGCATCAGAAGATCACATAGCAGAAAAAGAATAGCATGTAACAGAATTTTGGGGCACAGAAAAAATGTCATAACAGAATTCTCACCATAACTGAACTCTCTCATCTTCAATCTTCATCTTCATACTCAATCTTCTTTAGAACCTTTCTCTCCAAGAACCTTCATCATTCATCTTCACCGCAAAATCCATCTTCATCTTCTTCACAAAATTCAACAAAACCTGAACAGAAAATCTTCAATAAACTCTCTCTCGATCCAACCTCATAACAGAATCAGAACAATCAACAAAGGAGAAGAAAGAAACCTGTAACAGAAAATCGTAACTGAATTCTCCGATCCACCTTCATCTTCATTGTTCACCACCTCTCACCAATGGACCACGAAACCTTCACTCTTCTTCATCTCTGCGGGAACCGAATTTCAACTTCCCTCAATAATCCTCACCAAAACAACCTTCACTCTCAAGGAACCTTCTTCCGTCTTCTTCAAGATTCATCATCATCAAAATTATCTCGATCTCCTTGGAATCTTTCTCCCTCAATTTCAACAATCTTCATCGAACAAGAAAATTCACCAATCACAAACTCAGAAAATCACCAACAACCTTCATCGACACCTTCAAATTCTTCTTCATCTTCGTGGAACCGATTCTCCAATCTTCATCGCTACATTTGTCAATCCGCAACAGTCTTCAATCATCATCATGATCTAACACGCAACAACAATCTCTAATCATCAACGAATTTCAAAATCGACAAATCGACAACAACGCATCGTTCATCAACCATTCATCATTCTGCAAAAACATCAACAAGTCATAGAGGCAATTACACAAACGTGACGTAAACGGCAAACACAGAGAAGAGTAGGAGAAGAAGAGATCGAACAAAACAGAAAAGGTAGAATCGAGAAGACGCACTGAAACTCATTTGTTACCTGGAGTCCTCATCGTCATTGTGGCTTCCGAATCACCGCCGAAATTTCTCATCGTTGTTGAATCGGGGAGTAGTCGAGAGAGATGAATGAGAGGTGAGGAGGTTTTGTCGCTCAGGTGGTGGCCGAGTGAAATTTCGCCGGAGAAAGGAGGGTCCGGCCGCCGCGAGTTGAAAAGAAGAAGACGCTGTCGGTCACAAGATGAGAGGAAGTCAGCCACCGCCGCGCCATGTTATTGCTTGTGAGGAAGAATGTTTCTTCAGATAAGTTCAATAGCCACATTTCTAACCTAATTCCCCTTTCATTTTGTTTTTGATTAGAAACTGGATCAATTAAGTTTAATGTAGGTTTAATGGAGATTAATGAAGTTAAATTGGTGTTAATTAAATCAAAAATCTGAATCAATAGAAACATGAACCTAGATCAGAAACTTGGGCCACCGAATCTCATTCACTCACCCCTTACTCTGGCCCAATCATGCCTTTTTGTCACAAAAAATCTGAATCCATGGATCCCCTTGGGCCTTCCCACACGAAAATGATGTCTACACCCCCAGAGAGGCCTATACGCCTCTCACTTTTTCTGAATTGGACAAAAATAAATCTATCTTGGGCCATCTACCTAGGCCTGCGCCCCTTACTGCTCTCAGCACCATCAATTTCAGACTTTCACCCCCTGTTTCACTTAATTTCTAGTTAGATTTAGCTTTTCTTTTTCATATTTTCCTTGGAGAATAAATTACATAAAATCAATTGTTTTGTTAAACTTTTGCATGATAAAAAATGAATAAAAATATGTAATCTTTTCTAGTTACCATTAGATTTTGTTTTCTATATTTGTTTAGATGATAAAAAAACATGTATTATTTTCTTGTTAGAATTTAGATGCTTTGTTACATAGTTTAGTTCTAATTCTTTGATAAAATGCCATAAAAACAATTTGCTCTGGTTAGATTTCGTTTTAGGATTTAATTAGAACTTAATTGCTAGCATTTTCTTTGGCGGGTGCCTGCTCCCTTGTTACTACTGATTTGATTGTTGAGATGTGCGAGGTACTTCGAGAGAGCCTTTGGTTGCGATTCGGTTGCTTCGTGTTCCACTTTATTTGTGGGACATGAATTCGATTCCGGTGCGATTGATTTGCATCGTGTTCCACTTTATTTGTGGGACACGAACTTATTCTCGATGTGATTCACCCGATCTCTCATTCATTGCGATGTATATTCCTGTATTGTCTGGCTTGTGTTTCTCTTGCAGGTTGCTTATGTGGTTGTGTCTGGTACGCCCCACATGTCGCTCGTGATTTATTTTCACGACGATGCTTTCTGAATTTGCTTGATGCTAGCTTACACGAAGTATTCTGGACTTATTTGCTTACGCTTGCTAGCTCACTGCGAATTTGCTATACGTTTGGTATTGTTCCCTTGTCCCTTTTACTCTTTTGCGCACCATATGATGCCATGAGAAGTAGGGTAGGCATGCAACATCATATTTGCCATGAGAAGTAGGACCTAGGCATTCATCTGGCCAAGCCCTCGAAAGAGGCTCTGTTTTTGTTTGTTTACTGTTTTCAGTTTATTTCCAGTTATTTTCTTGTTCAACCGTCTCGGAAGACTTTCCCCGTGGACGGTAGCTTCGGAAGACTTTCCCCGTTAGCTAGAACATTTATTGTTTCTTTTGTTCAACCGTTTCGGAGGACTTTCCCCGTGGATGGTAGCTTCGGAGAACTTTCCCCGTTAACTAGAACGTTTATTTCCAGTTATTTGCTTGTTCAACCGTCTCGAAGGACTTTCCCCGTTAGCTAGAATGTTTATTTCCAGTTGATTGTCTTGTTCACCCGTCTCGGAGGACTTTCCCCGTGGACAGTGGCTTCGGAGGACTTTCCCCGTTAGCTAGAACGTCTCCCTAGTTCCCAGGTCACTACTTCGGTAGTTTGCTTGCTTTACGAGCCGAGCTCGTTTGTGTGTTGCATTTGCATTGATTGCTACTTCGGTAGTTTGTTTGGTTCTCGAGCGGAGCTCGATTGTATGCTATATCTTTGTGATGCTTGTTCACTACCTTCTTATCTGCTATGCCTGTTAGCATGATATCTTTGTGATGCTTGTTCACTACCTTCTTATCTGCGATGCCTGTTCGTATGATATCTTTGTGATGCTTGTTCACACACCTGCACATGTATGCCTGTTACATGTTGTTTGCGATGCCTGTTCACGTTATCACTTGTGATGCTTGTTCACACACCTGCACATGTATGCCTGTTAGATGTTGTTTGTGATGCCTGTTCGCGTTATCACTTGTGATGCCTGTTCACACCCTCACATTCGTGTATGCCTATTACATGTTTGTTTTTGTTTGCGATGTCTGTTCGCACGTTCTTATTTGTGATGCCTGTTCACACGCCATGTTTGCTAGGACCTTTGTGATGCTCCTTGTTTGCATGCTCCCTTAGGGTGCTCGGTTCCGTTTCTCTAGGAGACGCGAATCGAGATAGAAACAGAAACTTTTGGGCCGAACTACGGCGCTCTGATTTCTCCATTGCACATTAGAGGTACGTAGGCACAGGGTACAAACACCCTAGCGAGCGACCTTTTCCTTTTTTGTTGTTTTGTTCGACTTTTTCTTATCTTATTTGCCTATTATTTGCACGTTCCTGTTATCTGTATATCTTCCATTGCATGTTTCCCTTTCACATTGCATGATACACACACACACACACACACACCCTTAGATTAGAAAACTAGCAAGAATGGATCCTGTGGAGTACCACAGACGTGAGGGGTGCTAATACCTTCCCCTCACGTAACAGACACCCTTACCCGTTCTCTGAGACCTGTGCTATTATTTGGTTTTCTTCGATATTTTCCATTCCTTGTTGTAGGATAAATAGATGTTCGATGGCGACTTCATTGTTTTTGTTTCGATGAGTTTTCCAGTTGCTTCAACAGCATCCTAATTGGTTCTTGGAGTTGCTTCAGTCTCACCTTCAGAGTTCATCAACCCAAACAACATTCTTAAGGTGGATTCAGTAATGGGAAAGAATCTACCATGAACGAACGAGACGATAGCTTTGAGGATGACTTTTGCATGAATCCAGAACTCTTTCACAAAGTCTGGATAGACTGGTCCACAGAACTCATAGAACAAAGGCACCCATCCTTGAAACACCAGGTTGTCCTTAATATGAATTTGATGTTTTTCCTGATTTTCAACATCCACCATCAACTCACAGATGACTTCCAACTGATCAAGTGGAATCGAACAGGTGATTTGAGGAATGAGTTATTGTTCTTGTTCTTGTTGTGGTTGTTGTTGCTGAGACGAAGAACCAACATTCTGAGATGTAGAGGAAGCCATTGACACACTTCTGAGATTTCTGGGTTTTCTTTTAGGGTTTAAGAAAAGAGAGAAAAGGTTGCAGAAAAGCATAAACAAGAGAGAATGAATGCGTGAAAAGAGAAAATGAAATGATGAGGGTTGTTTAAATAGACACGGATTTGAAAACAAATGCAATTAAATTTTGAGAATGAACAGTTACAGAATGCAGAAAATCAAATGCATTTAATGTAGAGTGACGTTAGGTGGGATAACGTGATATTTGAAATGATTTGCACAGTTACCTAGGGCGGCGTCTCATCAACTGCATGCACGCTTGTTCCTTTAGAGTGAACACGTGTTCATCATTTGGAATAGCTGGTGACAGCTGTTTTGCTTTAAAAGAAATTTCTCATATATCTGATAATCTTCTAGCTGACTCTTCATCCAGAGCATCTATGTACTACATCCAGCAGCAGCAACATATTCTGCTTCTGTTGTAGAGAGGGCAATTTTAGCTTGCTTCTTGCTATACCAGGAGATCAGATGACTTCCAAGAAATTGACAACTTCCAGAAGTACTTTTCCTTTCAACTCTATCTCCAGCGTAATCAGCATCACAATATCCTACTAAGTTGTATTCTTCAGATCTTCTGTAGACTAAACCAACATTAGTAGTACCTTTTAGATACCTCAGAATTCTCTTAACAGCAGTTAAGTAAGATTCTATAAGATCTGATTGGAATCTTGCACACAGACAAACACTGAATAAAATATCAGGTCTAGAAGCAGTAAGATATAAAAGAGATCCAATCATACCTCGAGTTTCTGATCTACCTTCTTACTTACCTCATATTTACCTAATATACACGTTGGATGCATAGGAGTCTTTTCTTCTTTGCTTTCTGAAAGATTAAACTTCTTCAGAAGTTCTTTCACATACTTGGTCTGATGATCATAAGTTCCTTCAGAAGTTTGATTGATCTGGATCCCAAGGAAATACTTGAGTTCTCCCATCATGCTCATTTCAAACTCTGCCTGCATAGACTTAGCAAACTCCTTTCGAAGTGTAGCTTAGATGTTCCAAAGATAATATCATCAACATATATTTGACAAATTAAAATATCCTTTTTAAAGGTTTTACAGAAGAGAGTTGTGTCCACTTTTCCTCTAGTGAAACCATTATCTAGAAGGAAAGAACTTAATCTTTCATACCAAGCTCTAGGAGCTTGCTTCAGTCCGCATAATGACTTCTTTAGTTTATAAACATGTTCTAGAGACTTAGAGTCTTCAAAACCAGGAGGTTGATGGACATAGACTTCTTCATCAATATAACACTTTAAAAAGGCACTCTTAACATCCATCTGATACATAGTGATGTTGTTCTGAGTGGCAAAAGAAATTAATAAGCAAATAGATTCTAACCTGGCCACTGGTGCAAAGGTTTCTGTATAGTCAATACCTTCTTGCTGACTATAGCCCTGAGGAACCAGTCTGGCTTTTTTTCTTACAACTTTTCCTTTTTCGCTTAGCTTGTTTCTGAAGACCCACTTAGTTCCAATGATGTTAAATCCTTTTGGTCTAGGAACCAGATCCCAGACATCATTCCTTTTAAACTGATTTAGTTCTTCTTGCATGGCAATTATCCAGTATGCATCCTCTAGAGCTTGATCAACACAAGTTGGCTCGATTAGAGATACAAGACCAAATTAACATTCTACAGTGTTCTTAAGGAATGCTCTTGTTCTGATGGGATCATCTTTCTTTCCAATGATAACATCTTCTGAGTGAGCAGAGTTGAGTCTAGAAGATCTTCTGATAGTTGGCTCTTCAGAAATTATGAGATTCTCTAGTGAAGCAGCAACTTGATCTTCTGAAACTTTGCTTCCGGGTTCTTCATGATCTGAATTAGAGATTTCTATATCTGCAAAATTCTCAAACTGCTTTGGCTTTTCAAGACCAAGCTTATCATCAAATTTGATATTGATTGATTCTTCAACAACCAATGTTTCAGTATTGTATACTCTGTAGCCTTTTGAGCATTCAGAATATCCAAGAAGGAAACACTTCTGTGCCTTAGAATCAAATTTATGCAGATGATATTTAGTATTCAGAATATAACATACGCATCCAAATGGATGGAAATATGAAATGTTGGGCTTTCTGTTCTTCCACAATTCATAAGGAGTCTTATTGAGAATAGGTCTTATGGAGATTTTATTCTGAATATAACATGCAGTGTTAATTGCTTCTGCCCATAAATGCTTAGCCATATTGGTTTCATTGATCATGGTTCTGGCCATTTCTTGTAGAGTCCTATTCTTTCGTTCTACAACTCCATTTTGTTGTGGAGTTCTAGGACGAGAGAAATCATGGGCAATGCCATTTTCTTTGAAATAAATCTCAAAGAATCTGTTCTCAAATTCACCACCATGATCACTTCTAACCTTTATGATTTTACACTCTTTCTCAGATTGGATATGAGTGCAGAAGTCAAAGAACAAGGTATGTGACTCATCCTTGTGTTTCAAGAACTTTACCCATGTCCATCGACTATAGTCGTCTACGATGACTAATCCGTATTTCTTCCCTCTGACTGATGCTGTTTTGACTGGGCCAAAAAGATCAATGTGTAGAAGTTCTAGCGGCCTAGAGGAAGAGACAACATTCTTAGACTTGAATCCAAGTTTAGAGAACTTCCCTTTCTGACATGCTTCGCAAAGAGCATCTGATTTATATTTTAGATTAGGGATACCTCTGACCAGATTAAGTTTGTTAATATGAGAACTCTTTCTCAAACTAGCATGACCTAATCTTCTGTGTCAGACCCATTGCTCTTCACAAACAGACATAAGGCAAGTAACCTTCTGATTCTTAAGATCTTGAAGATCAATCTTATAAATGTTGTTCTTTCTCTTGCCTGTAAATAGGATTGAGCCATCCTTTTGACTAATAGCCTTACAAGACTTTTGATTAAAGATTATGTCATAATCATTGTCACTTAATTGACTTATGGACAATAAGTTATGAGCTAATCCATCTACTAGCAGAACATTAGTTATAGAGGGAGAGTTACCAGTACTTATCGTTCTAGAGTCAATGATCTCGCCCTTCTGATTCCCTTCAAACTTTACTTCTCCAGCAGATTTAAGCACCAGGTCTTGGAACATAGACCTTTTTCCCGTCATGTGCCGCGAGCACCCAGAGTCCAGGTACCATGACATGTTTTCCTTTTTCTTCTTTGTTGCCAAGGATATCTGCAACAGGAATTATCTTTTCCTTAGGTACCCACATTTTCTTGGGTCCTTTTGGGTTAGTTCTCCTCAAGTTCTGATTGAACTCGGGTTTAGCAATATAATTAACAGGAGGTACATCATGATATTCCCTATTCTGAGTTGCATGATATTTTCTAGGTTGTGAAACATGCTTCTTGGTGTGTGTTAAGTGGAAACTCTTAGCATGTGATGTGTTCCTAATATCATGGGAGTGGCCATACTTGAATTGATCATACAGAGGTTTGTATGAGATTTTCATCTCATCAACAGATTCAAGTTGGTATGGGGTTTCACCCTCATATCCTATGTCAACTCTCTTGTTTCCACTAATTGCATATATCATAGAGGCTAGCTGACTTCTGCCAATACCTCTAGATAGAAACTTTCTAAAACTCAAGTCATATTCCTTAAGAATATTGTTCATGCTTGGAATAGACTTATCTGAACTAGAAGATGATTCAACATCTTTGGAAGATTTTAAAACTTTTTCCTTAAGTTCGGAATTTTCTAATTCAAGCTTCTTAGTTTCAGATTCAAAGAGCTTCTTCAGCTTTTTTGTATTTGATACTAAGTTGAGCCTTGAGTTCCAGAAGTTCAGTTAGACTAGAAACTAACTCTTTTCTAGATAGTTCAGAAAATACCTCTTCAGAATCTGAGTCTGATTTAGATTCTGATTCATCAACGGTGGCCATCAATGTTATGTTAGCCTGCTCATCTTCAGAGTCTGATTCTTGGTTAGAAGAATCTGATTCATCCCAAGTAGCCATCAAGCTTTTCTTCTTCTCAAATTTTTTCTTGGGTTTTTTCCTCTGAAGCTTTGGACACTCATTCTTGTAATGTCATGGCTCTTTGCATTCAAAGCAAGTCACCTTCTTCTTGTCAGATTTTCTATGTCTAGAAGATTCTCCTCTCTCAGGCCTCTTGGAGCTTTTGAAGTTCTTGAACTTTCTTTGCTTACTTTTCCAAGTTGATTTACTTTTCTGGAAATCATGGAAAGTTCATCTTCTTCTCCTAATGATTCTGACTCTTCAGAATCTTCCTCTTCAACCTGAAAAGCATTAGTGCATTTTTTATTGTTAGATTTTAAAGCAATTGACTTACCTTTCTTCTGAGGTTCATTTGCATCCAGCTCTATTTCATGACTCCTCAAAGCACTGATCAACTCTTCAAGAGAGACTTCATTCGGATTCTTAGCAATCTTGAATGCAGCCACCATTGGGCCCCATCTTCTAGGCAAGCTTCTGATGATCTTCTTGACGTGAACAGCCTTTGTATATCCCTTGTCAAGCACTCTTAATCTAGCAGTCAGAGTCTGGAATCTTGAGAACATTGTTTCAATGTTTTCATCTTCCTCCATCTTGAAAGCTTCATACTTCTAGATTAAAGCAAGAGCTTTTGTCTCCTTGACTTGGACATTCCCTTCATGAGTCATCTTCAATGATTCATAGATGTCATGGGCAGTTTCTCTGTTTGATATCTTCTCATATTCAGCATGAGAAATAGCATTCAGCAGAATAGTCCTTGACTTATGATGATTTTTGAATTGTTTCTTTTGATCATCACTCATTTCTTGTCTAGACATCTTTACTCCACTAGCATTCAAAGTTTTCACCATCAAACACTGCTAGTTTAGTGTAGCCATTGTTTCCATTTCCATTGTATTGTTCAGTAGGAACAGGTGTGGCTGTTGATGCAGCTGTTTCAACCATATTGTCTTTGTGTTTTTCTCCCTGAATCTTTTTCTAACACGGTTAAGTGCTTGCACATAGAATCGGTGCTCTGATGCCAATTGAAGGGTAGAAAAACACTTAGAAAGGGGGGGGGGGTTGAATAAGTGTGACTTTAAAAACTCTTAAGATAAAAACAATGAACACGATTATTTTTATCCTGGTTCGTTGTTAATGAAACTACTCCAGTCCACCCCCTTAGAGTGATTTACCTCAACTGAGGATTTAATCCACTAATCAATCTAATTACAATGGTTATCCAGTTATAAAACTTCTAAGTCTTCTAGAGTATACTGATCACAACTTGATCACTCTAGGAAATCACCACTTAGATAACCTCTAAGTCTTCTAGAGTCTACTGATCTCACTGATCACTCTAGGAACCTTTTACAATCAATATAAAATAAATGTTTACAAGAGTATTGATTTGCTTCTTATCAAGCTATAATCACAACAGTGATATTTCTCTTAAGTTCTAAGCTTAACACTCACTAAATATTACAAGAGTTTGTGAGGTTGAAGATGAAGTTCATGAGCTTTGAATTTGACAGCGTTTTGGTATTTTGCGCAAGAGTTGTGTATTCTGCTTCACATCAGAACTTCTATGTATAGGCATTTGAGAAGATAACCGTTGGAAGCATTTAATGCTTTGCGTGAATAGTACAGCGCTGCATTTAATGTTTCACACTTTTGTCAACTACCTCGAGCCATGCTTTTGCTGCTTTTACTGACTTTGCCTTTTGTAGCTTCTAACGTTCCTTTTGTCAGTCAGAGATTAGACTTAATAGCTTGTCATCTTGTACTTGCTTATGAACTCAGATTTGTAGATACAACATTTGAATTATCAGAGTCAAACAGCTTGGTGCATAGCATCTTCTTATCTTCTGACTTTGAAGAGCTTGAGCGTGATACCGTTCAGAACTTCAGTGCTTCTGCTTCTGACTTCATGTTCTTCTGATGCTTCAGAGTCTATGTTCTGATTCTGCTTGACCATCTTGTGATGTCTTGCTAGAGCATGTTATGATGTAGCCATCCAGAACCTTTGAGTCATAGCTTCTGAGCGCTGATTTGTGCATACTCTTTATATATTTCCTGAAATGGAAAATGCAAAGGATTAGAGTACCACATTGTCTTATACAAAATTCATATATAATGTTATCATCAAAACATAGAATATTGATCAGAACAAATCTTGTCCTAACACAATTCTCTACAACTTTGGTGTTGGGCCCCAGACCAAGAAATGCATCATTTGAGAGATATGAGCCAAAACATTACAGGTCCTTCTAGAAGCTCGCAAAAAGCTATTTTTTGTTAGGAGCCATATCTTCAAGATAAAATCTCCAAATGCAAAAATGCTTCCAAAGTAGCTCATAGAGCACATCTTAAGCTTTCTAAAAAGTTCTAGAACACCTTCATAGGAGAAAAATCGAGTGAGTTATGAGCGTTAGAAGTTGGATAAATTTGAGAAAAAAACATGAAACTCTAAATGAAGAATTTTGCATTTCCAAGTAATGGGCCATGATTTTTGAACTATCCACGTGATATAGAGACCATTAAAGGCCCAAAGACTATTTGATGCTTATTTTATGATTTTATTATATTTATTTTTGGATTTATTTACTTAAATTCAATATAAATCAAATAAAATAAAAAATAAATCAAATTAAATCATATAAATTTGTTCCATTCATTGAATCATGTCCAAGTTCATCCAACCAAGCTAATAACACGTGAAGAAGTGGTGGAAAATAGATTGGAAGCTTGAAAAGGAAAGTTTGGGCTCATAATCAAAAGAAAATATTTTCAATCAAATCTCCTGATCTCTCTCCATTATTTCTTGACCTAATTCACCCTTCATATATATTCTCTTGATTAAAGCATAAGGAGGAACGAAGGAGCAGCCTCAAGAACGCTAGAAATTTTCTCCAAAAATTTCAAGAAACTAGAATTTTTCGTACTCATACGGGCAGCCACTTTCAGTCAATTCCAAGCATATATTTGTGCTCCTGAGGTTTGGTAGGGTAAGTACATGATCAAATCCATGGCCAAAACATCTTGAATCATGCACATCATAAACATTCGATTGCTATTATTGTTAGACGCTAGGCTTAAGGATCTAGAGGGAGGATGAATAGATGCCTGAGAACTTTTCAGATTTATCTTAAACTTAGGCGAAAGCGTTTCGGGATCGACTCGCGTCTATTCCGAACCACTATTGAAAGAATCGGATATGTGATTAAACCACAAAATAGTTATGGATTAAAGATGAAAGACCGCTTAGAGAATCAATCGGTTAAGCTAATATAGATCGTTTAACTACTTGCTTGATTAACTTTGTTTGCAATGACTTGATAATAGTTGAAGCAATATATCAAACACTTGGTGATAATGTCCAAATTGATTATGATTCAAAGTGTTGTGACTTGTGGTGTTTATGCAGAATCTTATCACACAAGTTTAACACTTGAAACTTTGATCAATTTGCAATTATAACCAGAAATAAGCGAAACGTAAACGAAAAGATAAAAGCAATAAGAACATGATATTTGTTCAGGAAGTTCGTTGATCGTCCTTGCTACGACTACATCTGTCCCCAATTCCAAACGGGAATCGGGATGTCTTTCATTATGATTGAAAACAGTTTATACAAAGAAGATAACAAAGCGATAACGATAAACCGAATATGTTGATCCTTTGAATATTCTTCCCCTTGATCTTGAGCCAGATCATGTGTATTCCAAGAGCTTCACTTTGATTCCCTTTCTGCAGTGTTTTGAATTGCTCGAACCCTTGTTCTTCAATCTTCACACTCAGCTGAATCGTTAATGAAGTCTCTTGATAAAAACCCCCAAAATTCACCAATCTTGGAGGACAAAATCCGCAGATTTTATTCACCAAAAACCCCACAAATCTTCACCCACTAGGAACCTTCAATTCCTTACCATGGACGTTATCGATCTTGATCACAAACCCTCAATGCAAGAATGATTGTGTGTAATTGTGTTGGAGTTGAGAAGAAGAACGAAGTTGAGAAGCCTTTGTGTATCTTTCAGTTGTTGGTGTTCAAATGAATAACTACCAGAAAATGATATAAATAGGAGCAGAACACCAAGAGCAGCTGAAGCGCATCATTTTGGAAGATTTTGAGGTAATAGGTCGACCTACCCCATTGATTGGGTCGACCTAACTGAAGCAGATTCACCACACTTCTGTTTGTGTCCAGTTACGTCGACCTACATGTGCTTTAGGTCGACCTAATGAGAGTTGAATTGAGTTCTTATGGATTTTCTTCAGTTTAGGTCGACCTAGTTACTTTGTTGGGTCGACCTAAATGGGACAAAGGTGAATCTTGTTAATTTGCCACATTTTGAGTCGACCTAGGGTGTGTATGGGTCGACCTAAAGTGTCTTGCATACCATAAGTCCTGTCTTTCTTTCAGTCATTCACTTAAGGCTCAATATCAGTCCACTCATGGTGTTTGCCATGTCCACTTGTGATGTTTGCCATGAATCGGAAACTTCTTGGTGAGTGTAGGCTTGTACTTACATACTCCCCCTTTTTGATGATGGCAATCATTTGGTTGAATGACGAAAGCTCCCTCGGACTTATATGCATAAGCTCCCCCGTACTCTCAACTACTCCCCCTTTGACAACATCAAAAGATAGACAACAAGAAAGTAATAGAAGAAAGTAATAGAATAATCTCAACAAGATAATATCTTACATAACATAATAGTAGAGAAGTAGAAGATCCAAGCATATTAAAAAGTACAAACCAAGCTTAAGTTTAATTAATAAAAGATGCAATAACATGATAGAATATGAAATGCAATGATATGAACTAATGAGATGCCATGCTCTCTAACGTCTGCCCCGCCTTCCTCTTTCTCTTTGGAAACCTTGAGGTCTATCCTCTTCAACTTGCTCAAGCAGGTCAAGGACGGATCTGTTGAGAATGTTGAAGCTTTGACTTAGACTAGCATGCCTGTTAGTTGCTGTTTCTTTAAAGCGGGTTCTGTCGTTCAGTGAGGTTTGAGGCAAAGGTCTCAAAGTCGCTTTTGTGCTCTTGAGCCAAGCGATGTAGATTTGCATACTGAAGTTGATGTTCATTATAGCGATCTTGTTGAACTTGTTGCATATTCTGAAATTGGAGGTGTTGAGCTTCAAAGTTTTGTTGTTGAAGAAGTTGCATGTTCTCTAGCATAGAGATGATGTTGGATTGATCCGGCTGAGGTGGAGCTGTGTATCCCCAAGGGATTTCCTCTTCGTGAGGAGGTACATCTTGCCAATTTGAGTCCCCATCACGAGGAACATCTTCCATGGTGTGATCATCATCAATAGGCATGTCAAGATCATGTCCTTCCTCTTCATGACCTCCAAGGTGGCCGAATTCAGCAGGATCATCATAGTTGTAGATAATTTTTCCAGTACCTTTTTCGATGAGATAGTATGCTTGCCTATTCGGATCCCAGTGATAGCCCATGAGATGTCACCTATTATGTTGTCGATTGGATGATCTTTTACGTTTGTCCAGGCCTTAGGAAGTTCTTCGTTGTTTGAGATGCTTTCTTTTTCAACATTATCATGAGATTCATCTTTCTCTTCCTCAGCATCTTCCTTTTTAATAATTTCACCTTCGTCTTCCTTTTCTTTGACAATGTCTTCAGTAGATAGGCCTGCACTATTAAAAGATATACCTTTCTCGACATATTTTGAGTAAGATTCATCAAAGGACACATGAACTGACTCTTCAACTATAAGTAGTCTTTTGTTGTAAATCCTATATGCTTTACTAGATTGAGAGTAACCAAGAAATATGCCTTCGTCAGCTTTAGCATCGAATTTCCCAAGGTTATCCTTACCGTTGTTTAACACAAAACATTTGCAACCGAATACATGGAGATGTGACACATTTGGTTTTCTACCCTTTAATAGTTCATATGGTGTTTTGTTTAGTATAGGACGTATTAGTATCCTATTCAAAACATAACATGCGGTGCTAATAGCATCCGCCCAGAAATATTTGGGTAGACTTCCCTCATTGAGCATTGTTCTTGCCAACTCCTCTAGAACACGATTTTTACGTTCCACCACTCCGTTTTGTTGTGGTGTTCTAGGAGCTGAAAAGTTATGTTCAATTCCATGTTTATCAAAGTATTTTTCAAAAAGATAATTTTCAAATTCTCCACCGTGATCACTACGGATTGCAACTATTTTAGTGTTCATTTTGTTTTAACATAACCTTGCAAATTGAGTAAAAGCTGGAAAAGTTTGATTCTTACTAGGTAGAAAGATTGTCCAACAAAATCTAGAGTAATCATCAACAATGACAAAACCATAGATGTTTCCACCTATGCTTTTGGTCCTTGAAGGGCCAAAGAGATCCGTGTGAAGAAGTTCAAGGGGACGTGATGTTGAAACCACGTTTTTTTATTTAAAAGATATTTTTGTTTGCTTCCCCTTTTGACATGCATCACATAGATGATCCTTTGAAAACTTTATTTTTGGTAAGCCGATTACTAAGTCTTTTGTGACAACCTTATTAAGTAAGTCAAAGTTTATGTGGGTAAGGTGTCTATGCCAAAGCCATGAGTCTTCGCCTAAGGCAATGAGGCACTTGGCACTTGACTTAGATACTTCGTCCAAATTCAGCATATAGATATTGTTTACTCTTATGCCATTAAACACAATGTCTCTTTTCTTAATATGTTCTATTGTGCAACCAGAATTTGTGAAAGTTACTTTGAAGTCTTTGTCCCACAATTGACTAGTACTTAAGAGATTATGTTTAAGACCTTCTACTAGTAAAACATCAGTTATAGTTGTGGTAGACGGGTTACCTACCCTTCCTTTACCAAGTATAGCTCCCCGATTGTTGTCTCCATAGGTGACATACCCTTTTTTATTTGCGTGGAACTCAACAAAAAGTGATATGTCTCCCGTCATGTGTCTTGAACATCCGCTATCAAGGAACCACAACCTTTCGGCAATGTCAAGACACTTTCCTGCAAAATTAATTTAGAGTGGAAGGTCCCCAATTTTCATTGGGTCCTTGGTAGTGAGTACGTTAATTGTTGCACTTCGGCAACCATTGAAATACTCCTTTAGGAACTAAAATCCTCCTAAATTTGCATTTTTCGATGGTACGACCCTTTTTGCAACAATAGTGACAAGTAATATGATGAGAATATGTTGTTTTGCTAGTTGATACTTTTGGTACAAAAGTTTATTTACTATATAAAGGAGTATACGATCTTTTGAACTTATTTGGATCAACCGCAAAAGTCACTTTTGGTTGTAGAGCCTTATCTAATTTGGCCTTTAGATCTCTTACTTCTTTTTGCCAAATATGACATGTCTCACAACCAAACCATGATGTAGGATCTTCCTCAATTTTATCCTTTTGAATATCTAGCATAGATTGTTTTAAAGCTTCCATATCCTTTTCGGTTTTCTCAATTTTTGATTCAAGATATGAAATTTTTTTCTTATTTGAGGCCAAAAGTTTGAAAGCTTCAATTGCATCTCTATGTAGTTCTTCAAAAGCTAATTTTAATTGAGCATGAGATACCTTATCTACAAGTTCGGGTTTAAGATGACTTACACGTTTCTTTTTCTTGTATTGATGAGCCATAAGACATAAATTTGCCGATTCTTCTTCATCGCTTGATGAGTCTTCACTAGAGGAATCACTTTCCCATGCTATATAGGCTCTTCTAGGTTTGTTGTGACCTTTGCTTTGATTCTTATTTCTCTCCTTCTTAAGGTATGGACAATCCGGTTTGTAATGACCAACTTTACCACAATTGAAACAAGGACCTTTGGATTTTCCTTTGTTGTTCTCATCTTGTTTGTACTTGTTGAATTGCTTCCTATAGTTAATCAAACTTTTGTTGGAGTGTTTTGCTCCATTTTTCTTTATGTATTTGTTGTATCTTCGCACAAACAGTCTCATTTCCTCATCATCCGAATCTTCCTCATCACTAGTATCACTATCCTCTTGCTCTTGCTTTGAGGTCTTGGAGCTTGAAGCCATTAGAGCTATTGATTTCTTCTCGACCTCTTTTTCCATGTTCTTATCTTTCTTTACCTTTTTCTCATGCATGTCAAGGCATTTAAGATGTTGCTCATGTTCTTCAAGTTTACCAAAGAGAGTGGTGATGTCTAAGGTATTTAGATCATTTGCTTCCTTTATAGTTGTAACCTTGGGTTGCCATTCCCTGTTTAAACATCTTAAAACTTTGTTAGTAGCATTTGCATTGGAAACAGGTCTATTAAGAGAATTTAAACGATTTATAAGATGTACAAATCTCTTTTGCATATTGTCATACCCCAAAATTTGCCCGATCAATTCTCGTCTAATAATTTATCAAGGGTATTAAAATTAAGAGTTATGGGGTTTAACATATCTATTGTTAAACCCACTCTCTTATAAAACTATTTTTATTGGGGGTGTAATTAGCAGCAGGTATTTTGGGTCCAAAACCAGTCAGTTCATTTATCTTATCATAAGGGTTTTTATTAAATATTATTACTGACTCTTATTAGAATTTTAGCATTATTAATTTTAATATTATTAGTATTAGGATTATTATTATTTAACTAATTCTTATTATTATTTTATTATTATTAAAAATGACAATTTATTGGGTTATTTCCCTTTTGGGATTTTTAACCTAATTTCTAACATTATAAATAGGACCTTTGACAATCCTATTAGAGAACTTTTTCTTCCAATTCACACACTGATAAACCTTTTGGGAAATTCTTTTTTCTACGGTTTTATTCCTACGCTTTTTTTTTCTACGCTTCTCTTCTCCCTCAAAGGGTTTGCCTTAGGGTTTTCTTGAACAACCCTAATGTTGACAAACCCTTTCCCCGTTTTCAAATCCCTCAACTCAAACTCAAATGCTTTTGGCCGATGATTAAACTATGAGGCCTCCCCTTTACTAAAAGGTTTACATCAAGGTTGTTTCGCTATCTGTTTTAATAAAATCAATTGATTACGATAGTTAGCGACAAAATTATTTTTGTCGAACAAATTAAGGGTCAATTTGTTAACCGTTTTAGTCGATTGCGATGGTTAACAATGAAGTGATTTTATCTACAAATCAAAATTCAATTTGCTATTTGTTTTAACCGAATCAATTGGTTACGATGATTAGCAATTTTCATAAATTTGTTATTCGTTTTAACCATTCTATTGGTTACGATGATTAGCATTTTTTTATCAATTCGTTATTACTTTTAATCGAATCTATTGATTGTAAGGAGTAACGATAAATTAATAATTAAATAATTCTAAAATACATTCAATTTGCTAAAAGTTATAATCGAATCTATCGATTAGAATTGCCAGCAATTCTTATTAATCTGTTAATTATGGTGATCAAACCTATTGATCATTGCGATTAATAGTGTATATTTAAAATCAGGATTGTACGCTCTCAAAACCACAAATATCAAACTACGGATTATCATCACTTCGATAAGGCAATTCAAAAAGCCTTCAAAAACAACTTCATATCAAAAATCTAAGGCGTACAACCCTTCCCCGAACTACGTAGACTCTGATCCTCCCTAAGGAGGTACGTAGGCACTTGGGTAATCAAGGCGAGTCCCCCTCCCAAAAAAAGGGGGTTTCTAGTTGTTGTTGTCTCGATCTGACAATGGTCGGCCTCCCATATAAAAAAAGGTTTTCACTACATGTGGTCACATGGTTTTTGCCCTTTTGGCCAAAGGCATTTTTTTATTAGTCAACGATTGTCGAAACCCTTTTATAAAACCTAAAGACTAAATGGGTCCCCTTGAGTACAAGGGAGGCAAAGGGTGCCTAACACCTTCCCTTTGCCTAATTAACCTACTTGCCCAAATCTCTGTTTTTTTAAGGGTTTCCCACTTTTCCCTAAAATGTGGGTGGCAGCTCATTTAAACGTAAATTTTTAAGCAGGTTGCTACAATTGGCGACTCTGCTGGGGACAACCTATAATGGTGAATTATTATGCTCTTATAGGTTTTTGGCAGGGTTTAGGTTTTTTGGCGAAACATTTAGGTTTTGGCGAACTTTTTTAGGGTTTGGCTAATTCGCCAATTTTTAGGGTTTATGATTTTTTTATAAATATTTAAATTTTTTACTTTATTTATTTATTTATTTATTTACAACTTCATCTATTTATATCAGTTTAAATAAATATTTGTTTATTTAAATATTTGTTGTTTTGCTGCATTTTTTTGAATTATAAGCGGCCGGATTTTGAGGTTAGTTTGTTAAATAATTAAATTTAATTTAATTAATTTATATTTACAGTCTTAAATTACCGTAATTTTTTTTACAGAAATTCAAATATTTCCTTAATTGCTTATCTGTTTTACTGTATTTCTAGGCTATATGAATTGCGTTAAAACCTAAGTATGGGAATTATCCTTAAGACCAAGGGGGACTTGAATCGCCTACGAGTCTTATTGATAATTCCACTCAAAGTGGGTTGAATATCCGGAAATTTCCAATACGAGGCTTGACCTTGTTGAGGGCAGGACTTGGTATTTGGCTGATCTCTCTGGGAACCTACCCCAAAAACTCGAACCTCATGGATAAAATGAGTTGTTCTAAAATCCAAAGAGACAAAAAGTCTCGGAGGCTACGAACGACCCCATGAGACCCTTGTTTAGAACATACCAATGGGAAGGGTAGCTCCCTAAGCCGTCATGCCGAACCTATGAACTTAGGACTTTTGTGCTTTTGTGATTGTTATATGTTTGCAATTTGTATGCAACGAATATATATGTTTCAATTCTGCAGGTTTTTCTACGCGTTCCCTAGCCTATAGGGATTCTATTTACAAGGTGACGTCCTTCCCACAAAGGACATTTCTATTCATGTACGTCAATTGGCCTCTCGATGGCCATGAGACCTAGTGACTATCTTGAACAGTCACCCCGCGCTTGCATCTACGTACTCGCTAGCCCGTAGGGAGTTTCTTTTTATATCTTTGTATTTTTACAACTACGTGTCCTTCCCACGAAGGAAACCTCCATTTATGCATGTCAATTGGCCTCTCGATGGCCATGAGATCTAGTGACTGTCTTGAACGGTCACCCCATGCTTACATCTACGCATTCCCTAGCCTGTAGGGATTCTATTGATAAAATCGCATCCTTCCTGTAACACCCTTCTAAACCCCGCAGAAATTAATAAAATAATTCAGAGTAAAACATGAAAACAAGGGTGCCACAATTCAATTTAAAACAAATTATCATAAATCAATTGTCATGCTTCACTTAGGAGAAAATCATCCATTTAACAAAATCATGTTTCTATACAGCGGAACATTAATCAACAGATAAGCATAACATCATCTATGCAATATCTCACAAAATTACTCCAATAACAACAAAATAGAGTATCATCATAAACTCTAAACTAACGTTCCCCCAGTGTTACAATATCAGAGCATGACACCGACGCTATACCAAATAAACTGACTCATGAGCTAATCCTCACCGAGCCAAAAGCCGCTACTCGCCAATCTGAAATCATCAAAGTAAGGGTGAGTCTCACTCACAATTAACAAATGTTATCGAATCATAAACAATAACACATCATAGTCACATTATTCATCCAATTTCGTTATATTCAGATTGTCAGGAAGTACTCATCAACACACAACACAAATAGAATACATTACCAAGAGGCAACACCATAATTCATCCAAACAAATCATAACCATTACACAATCATCACATATTATAACATTGGACAATCTTCCATTCATGTTATAATAACACAAGTAACCTAATGCAAATGCAACTATATGCATGTGGTACCAAAATCTGGGATAACCCAACTCACCGATCCACCATCGTCAAGGATACGGCAACACCCACTCACTAATTCCACACAATGGGAATTAGCTACCACTGATCCACCATCGTCAAGGATCAGCCACATAATGATTATGAATGCATGTATCAACCATAACATGCTTATCACCCACATAAATCAACCAAATGTCATAATCATCAACCACCACAATAATCAATAGCCATACACAGTTATGCTATTTATCAACCACAATAAAATACATATTTTACATCAACAATATATGTATAACAAACACCAATTACACCCACAACATCATAACAGGTAAATCATTCATTATACAGTGCAACAACGATAACACCCCTCACAATCGTGTACCAAGTACAACAAAGCAACTCATCAAAGACAGATTATTTACCTCATCATTCCTCAAAACACATGATAACCATATTTACCATGAACAACACCCATTTGCACAATTAACAGAAGCAACCACATTATCACAACATACATCATTGCACATATTCAATTATGCACAAAACAACCATTGCACCTCATCAGCTATGCAAAACCAGAATAAACCACATTTGAAGAAAATGATACTTTTTAAAATAAAATCAAGTTGTTATTGTTTTATTCGTCTCATATGGTAGAACATTCAATTTAAGGAACAACGTCCAAAACGGCGTCTAAAACGGACTTACGGTTTGAAAGTTACACATCTTTAACTTTTTACAAGAAAATAGTTATCGCTACAGCACGCGGCGCAACCAGAGTTCGCGGCGCGACCTGAAGCATACAAACACGTTCGCGGCGCCAACCTATGCACGCGGCGCGATGCGAGAAAACAAGTACGCCTTCGCGGCGCGCACCTACCTTCGCGGCGCGGACTGGCAAAAGTCAGAGCTTTCGTCGCATTTGACAGCATTACGGGATTTACCCCAAAATCCCCAAAATCAAACCAAGTTATGTTATGAACCTCAAATACCACCATATCAGCCACATACATGTTATAACACAAATATAACACCCAAGGAGGATCATTTAATCATCATAACAATCCTATAATCATACAATTCATCAAATCATACAATTCCCCTCAAAATCATCCCAAAACCCCAATCCATCATACAACCAATTGACACAAACAATGCATCTAAATCAGTCCTATTATCTATAATACGATAAAAGATATTAACCGGAAGAGTCCCCCCTTACCTTAGCCAAAGATCTTGATTAGCCCTCTTCCTCTTTTGTTCCTCTTTCACGTATCAGCTTTCCAATCTCTCATCTCCTCTGCTCTGCTTTTCACGTTCTTTTTTCCTTTTTCCCAATTTTCCTTATTTCCTTTATTTTATGAAAACATAAAATAATTAGTAATGGGCTTACTCCCTTAGCACCCCCATACTACTAATCTCACCATTCTAGCCCAATGGCCCTTAATCCATAATTTTCCAATAACTCAACAAAATACCAAATAATTCTAAATAATAATTTAATTTCCGATTAAATTAAAATTAGAAAATATGGGGTGTTACAACTCTCCCCCACTAAAAGAGTTTTCGTCCTCGAAAACATACCTCAAGTAACCAGCTCGTATAAGAGTCCTTCACCTGAGTCTCCAGCTCTCAATTAACATTACCATCAGTCAATCCCCAAAAATCCATCTGACATAACCAACAGGAAACATGTTTCATACATTCAAATCCCAGTTCTCACGTCGCATTTGACTATCCAAAAGTATACCACTCGCTTTATCTCCAAAAAGGTTAACAACAACAGAACATTGAGGTACAACCTATACAATACGCTCAACAAACGAGTAATACAATTACGCAATTTATAGTATGATCACACTTGATCAACAATACAGTAATGGATCCCTTCTACCAAACATACCAACCTTATACACGCTTTTCCATCTGAGCGATAAGGTAATACTTACACTTTTCACCAACCGCTTCCTTCAAGAAACTCAATACTCATATTCCTATACCATTGAATTCCAATTATCTGACTCCTCTTAAATCACACCAGTAATTATCCAACACGTTACATTCCGCTTTTTCCGCACTACTCTAACTACTCATCACAATCATCTATACCAAATAGATTTCTGAGTTTTACCCGATTCCGACTCTCTTTACTCATTCGTTTCAAGAATCATTCTTCATCATTCATGGTACTAATCTACCATTTAGCAATCCTTACTCGCATCCAACGAACCAATTCCTGATTTACTTCCTCTATTTAAACATCCTAACCATCAGAACAAGTACACACTCATCAGCCTCAGTATACCATCGCTTACAAAAAAAGCTCAACTAAGTCACGCTCTCTACTAAGAATCAAATCAACTCCGTCCTTCATAGAGTGTAATTCCTCATTATATATGGAATTTACAATATCACCTCAATAACAGCACAAAATTATTACAGCATCATATATTATCAATCCTTCGTTTTAATTTCGCCGAATACATACTCGTTAACTACGTACAACCGTAATGACATATTCATCATCTCAGAAATTATTCAAAAGAGTTATAATTCTTCGACACGACATCCTTACATCCACTGGATTCTAAATCCAACATATAGATCAATACATATTCTCTATGTAGGCTTCCGACATATTAATTCCTTACTTCCCGCGAGTAGTACTCATAACACTACTCCACATCACACTTTCGCTGCGCGACTCTGATTACCCGTCTTAAGTCATCATCCACCATGTTGCACTCTTTCATATTCACTTCTTCATAAGTTCACACAACATAGTGAGTGATTATTCTCACGGCTTAGTATTCATCACATCTTAAACCATTAAGGTAACAAAACAAGCTTATCTCTTCTATATGATTCCATCTACTACCAACAAGAGATTTAGGGTGATCAAGTCCTAAATTTGTCAATATTAGTTGAAAATCATATTTAAGCATAAACCGTCGTTACTACATAATAGTGTCCATTTCCGAGTTTGCACCCAAACTCATTAACATCGTCATAGTTCAATAATCCACTACGGTGTCCTTCTTCTAGAATATTCTTCCGAAGCTCAAAACATCGGTTACACAAATCCAATCACTCAACCTCATTATATTATTCCCGTCGATTCTGAATTCACCGCCTTTACCTTGGTAATTCAAAGTCAACATATCGATCAACTCAACATCATCTTTCTGACCTTCTCTAATCTCGTTAAGAATACCACTAGTCATCTTCTAGCATACTCAATCTAACACTATTAGGATCACCTTCACATACCAACTCAAGTCTCTAAATTGTCCAATTAAATCCAACTCATTCATCCTTAGCACCGACATATTTAAAGACTTCCTACGCAACACAATAGCACAACATTCATAACTCGTGGTTTTAATCCAAATTCTATTACATCCTTCACGTCCAATTGTCATCCCACTCGGAATCTCAACAAAGTCTCCCTCACGTCAACAATGTTAGAAATTCCCTACAATCCTTCTTTTATACTTATCGTTACCTTGCCATCACAAATACGATTCCAAGGGTTCTGAAATTTGTCCCATCTTTACTACTAATTTACTCATTCACTAAAATCCATCGCTATTCAAATCATCTTTGTGACCGAACATCTCATCGACTTATTCATCAACAACATGTTCTACTCCACATCGTTTCAAACAATCGCGGTAGTAGGCATTCTTATTCAACAAGTTTCACGCTTCTATAACCGACTTCAGAACCTCTCCTCATAGGGTCACTCTACCGTATTTATAACTCTTCCATAAATTAGAACACAATCCCTCCTCCTCGTAGGTTCAAACGGCACATTAATCCGACACTCGGAACCCAAGATATGAATTTTCCAATCATTGTCCGAAAATGCAACACTGACATCATGCAGCGACACTCTATACGATATATCCAAAACTCCTCAATTGGTAAATTCAATTCTTAAAATTACTTCTCAAAAAACCTTCCAAGTATTCCTTCGATCCATTCAACACTGACACTGACATCCCGTGCAGTACCAATAAACAAGTCTAGTTATAAGAGCAAGAGTAACCGTAACTTCGCCTCCTTCCAACGTCATCCTGTCACAATTAATTATGTTACAGCTGCTGAAACCATTTTTATAACAAAGTTCATCTTGTTAGCTTTCCGACGCTTCAAACGGAACTCAATTTGGATGTCCAAAACTCCAGTTATGAATTTTCGAAGTTCCGCAGCTATTAAGCAATTTTCCTGCGTTTTGCTTACGAAAATCTGTCTCCAAAACTCATTCTCTTCAACTCTATCACATTCCAAACAGCCCCTTATCATATCTCTTTAATTCCAAACATCATTATAACTTGAGCAACACTTCCCATCGCCGAAGCGCAATTTCTGGAACATTACTACATCAATCCTCTTCGCAAACTTGCAACTGAACCTCTTCTGAGTCGTAAGGCTACTCAACTAACAGCTTCGCAGCACACCAGCAGAGCTGACACATTGCAACTTTCCAATTTCCTTCTCTTACAATAACTGTCAATTACCTCTAATCATATTCCTTCAAGATGTTCCAACTCAATTCCCAGTGAAGTCTTAATTCCAAGTCACCTTCAATTCGGAAAACAACAAACTCCGACAACGCTCGCACTGTTGCCAACAACAGCCTACTGAATCAATCTTCTTGCAACTGAAACATAACCGAGAAGCGAAGCTTCTCCCCCACTTGTTTCAATCCAACACCTGCAACAAACAACCAAGTACCGACAGTGATTCACTCACATGTCGCGTACCAAGGAATAAAATGCCGACAATATACAACTGTCGCGCAACTCAACTGACTCAACAATTGGCCGGACGGACCGACCTGCTCTGATACCACTATTGTAACACCCTTCTAAACCCCGCGGAAATTAATAAAATAATTCAGAGTAAAACATGAAAACAAGGGTGCCACAATTCAATTTAAAACAAATTATCATAAATCAATTGTCATGCTTCACTTAGGAGAAAATCATCCATTTAACAAAATCATGTTTCTATACAGCGGAACATTAATCAACAGATAAGCATAACATCATCTATGCAATATCTCACAAAATTACTCCAATAACAACAAAATAGAGTATCATCATAAACTCTAAACTAACGTTCCCCCAGTGTTACAATATCAGAGCATGACACCGACGCTATACCAAATAAACTGACTCATGAGCTAATCCTCACCGAGCCAAAAGCCGCTACTCGCCAATCTGAAATCATCAAAGTAAGGGTGAGTCTCACTCACAATTAACAAATGTTATCGAATCATAAACAATAACACATCATAGTCACATTATTCATCCAATTTCGTTATATTCAGATTGTCAGGAAGTACTCATCAACACACAACACAAATAGAATACATTACCAAGAGGCAACACCATAATTCATCCAAACAAATCATAACCATTACACAATCATCACATATTATAACATTGGACAATCTTCCATTCATGTTATAATAACACAAGTAACCTAATGCAAATGCAACTATATGCATGTGGTACCAAAATCTGGGATAACCCAACTCACCGATCCACCATCGTCAAGGATACGGCAACACCCACTCACTAATTCCACACAATGGGAATTAGCTACCACTGATCCACCATCGTCAAGGATCAGCCACATAATGATTATGAATGCATGTATCAACCATAACATGCTTATCACCCACATAAATCAACCAAATGTCATAATCATCAACCACCACAATAATCAATAGCCATACACAGTTATGCTATTTATCAACCACAATAAAATACATATTTTACATCAACAATATATGTATAACAAACACCAATTACACCCACAACATCATAACAGGTAAATCATTCATTATACAGTGCAACAACGATAACACCCCTCACAATCGTGTACCAAGTACAACAAAGCAACTCATCAACGACAGATTATTTACCTCATCATTCCTCAAAACACATGATAACCATATTTACCATGAACAACACCCATTTGCACAATTAACAGAAGCAACCACATTATCACAACATACATCATTGCACATATTCAATTATGCACAAAACAACCATTGCACCTCATCAGCTATGCAAAACCAGAATAAACCACATTTGAAGAAAATGATACTTTTTAAAATAAAATCAAGTTGTTATTGTTTTATTCGTCTCATATGGTAGAACATTCAATTTAAGGAACAACGTCCAAAACGGCGTCTAAAACGGACTTACGGTTTGAAAGTTACACATCTTTAACTTTTTACAAGAAAATAGTTATCGCTACAGCACGCGGCGCAACCAGAGTTCGCGGCGCGACCTGAAGCATACAAACACGTTCGCGGCGCCAACCTATGCACGCGGCGCGATGCGAGAAAACAAGTACGCCTTCGCGGCGCGCACCTACCTTCGCGGCGCGGACTGGCAAAAGTCAGAGCTTTCATCGCATTTGACAGCATTACGGGATTTACCCCAAAATCCCCAAAATCAAACCAAGTTATGTTATGAACCTCAAATACCACCATATCAGCCACATACATGTTATAACACAAATATAACACCCAAGGAGGATCATTTAATCATCATAACAATCCTATAATCATACAATTCATCAAATCATACAATTCCCCTCAAAATCATCCCAAAACCCCAATCCATCATACAACCAATTGACACAAACAATGCATCTAAATCAGTCCTATTATCTATAATACGATAAAAGATATTAACCGGAAGAGTCCCCCCTTACCTTAGCCAAAGATCTTGATTAGCCCTCTTCCTCTTTTGTTCCTCTTTCACGTATCAGCTTTCCAATCTCTCATCTCCTCTGCTCTGCTTTTCACGTTCTTTTTTCCTTTTTCCCAATTTTCCTTATTTCCTTTATTTTATGAAAACATAAAATAATTAGTAATGGGCTTACTCCCTTAGCACCCCCATACTACTAATCTCACCATTCTAGCCCAATGGCCCTTAATCCATAATTTTCCAATAATTCAACAAAATACCAAATAATTCTAAATAATAATTTAATTTCCGATTAAATTAAAATTAGAAAATATGGGGTGTTACACTTCCCATGAAGGACATCTTCGTTTACGCACGTCAATTGGCCCCTCGATAGCCATGAGACCTAGTGAAGCTTTTGAACAGTCACCCCGTGCTTGCTCCTACGCACTCCCTAGCTTGTAGGGATTTTCTTTTACGTCCATGTGTTTTTACAATGACTCCGTCCTTCCCCTGACGGACGTCCCCATTAACGCACGTCGATTGGCTTCACGATGGCCATGAGATCTAGTAACGGTCTTGAACGGTCACTATGTGCTTGCTCCCGCGCATCCCCTGATTTGTAGGGTTTTGGATTTCCGTTTATACATCTTTCATCCCTAGCTTATAGGGATTTCACTTCGTGTAATATCGTCCTTAGATAGGTTGTGTTCCGCATAGAGAACTTCATGAGGGACAACTTAATTGGTACACGTCGAACGGCCTCTCGATGGCCATGAGATTTGGTGAATGTCTTGAACGATCACCAGCTGCTACCTTTCGCGTATTCCCTGATCTAAGGGATTCCCATTGGCACGTCGTAACATCCAGCTTGCAAGGACCTCACTAGGGTCTAATGTCGTCCCTAAATTCGCATAGGCTATCCTTAGGATTACATATGTCGCACATCCGCATTACATATAACGAGTCACCGCATACGCAAAAAAAAAGAAGAAAAGAAGAAAAGGAGTCCTGTGCATACGCATGCGTTCGCATTTTCATGCATTCATACATCTACATTCGCATTTCTATCTTCCCCCGCATCCATACTTTCAGTGCTAGCCGATTTCCCGAGACTCATGGAGAAAAATCAAAGGATCATAAGCTATGGAGAAAGGAGGATAAAATATCGAGAATAATCTTGGTCTTACTAAAGAAAAAAGGATGTCTTTCACCATACCAGACGCATGTCCATACCTTGTCATAAATGGATTATAAATACAACAAAGGTTATCGTCGAGCAAGGATCAGTTCAACCAAAGAGTTCCCTCATAGATACACTCAAGGGGTATCTATTCATAAAGGGGTTCATCAACGAACATAGCAAACTTTCAAGGACGCTCTACGATAACCTGGGGGCAAGGGTCAGTCCAACTGGAGCAATATCCTGAACAAATATGCAAGGCGACATATGTTAACTCCCCACCAAGGGACAAAAGGGTCATAGGTGTTCTCTATCAATCTACAAACTCTGAAGATTGCGAACGGTGTGATACTATTCTTAGAAAAAGCAAAAGAGGTTCAGTCTAAGGAAACTCATGAAGTTCCGAAACGACGAAAACCCACCGCTAACAATTTATTCCCGACAGGTTTGGCATGCCCAAGGAGAATTCGAGGTTACCCTTTACTTCTACAAGTCTAGGAACTAAGGAGTAAAGCAAGGTCGACAGATTCACAAAGGAGATTGCCCCTAGGATCAATAGGTTTATCATTTCAAGTTGTAACTTCTACGATCAAAAGGTGTTATTTGGTGTAAAACGTTGTACCTTTCGAATAGTAATTCTAATAAAGTAATCATGCATGTTTTGGAATTGATTCATTCCCTTCGCTCTTGCATTACTACGATTTTCCACTCGCGCACTTCTATTCTATTTTCAATTTCAAGTTTAGGATAATTAACAAACTTAAGGGAGAATGACGAAGGCAAATAACTAAGTCTCGCTAAACGTATGCTTTCAAGGTAAGACCGAACCGACGATGTACAGGCATTGTTTCAATTCCCAAACAGTGGAGATATAAGGATGTTAATCCCTTGTTACCCCCCTCGAGCCAGGAGTTGGAGTTTGTTTCTACTTTTTCAAAAAACCTTGATTTCGACCAGGGGCAGGGTAGACTTCGATTAATTCAATGGTGTATTTTGGGTTGTCAAGAGAATCAATCAATCCAAACAAGGATTCAAGCAAAGGTTCAAGCATAAGGATCAAGCAAAGTTTCAAGCGTATCTTCTTCCTCGCGTTCATCCAAGATTAAGGAAGCAATAGAGATAACATTCACAACATCTTCTTCCTCAATACATCATTCAAGATCGAGGAAGTATCAAAGCCGCAGCTTACAAATCAAAATCAGCATGGCAGTCACAACATTCAACATCCAAAGATCAATATGTCAAAAGGAGCATTCAAAAACAAACAAAAGAAGAAAAAACGCCCGCTAAGTCAAAATGGAAAATTCCACGAAAGAAAACAAAGCAACTTAGGCAAAAATTAGGGCATCCCGATGGATCAAATTCAAAGAAATTGGTTCATGCAAAAATAAGGGATAAAAACAAAACAAAGGCGAAATACGAAGGATAATCTTGTGACTGCTAAATCATCGAAGCTTCTCATCCATGCTTGGATCTCTACAACATTTTTCATCGGCACTTGGATCTCTACTAAGGCCTCTGCTCAACATCAGAACCGAAACGATTCTCTTACAAACAAAGCACATTCATTGGATTAAGCAAATTCTTAGGATTTGGAGAACATCAAGGAGAAAAGGGGTGGGTTAAATAAATTTTGAGCCTTATATCTGTTGTTTCTTAAACCCTGAACCAAGGCCAAGTTATAACATTCAAAAGTCCTAATTAAGGCAAGGTTAACGATGAAAGCATATCAAGCAGGATTTTGTTATACTGACTCCTAAAGTTTGTTAAAACTATTTCTAACCACGGCGTTTCTTCAAGCATTCTTTTCAAAATCATCCAGTCCTAATTCATAACGGACTTCGATTTCAAAACTTGCATACGCATCGCATTGGAGTTACTTCTCGAAGGGTACAACGTCATCTACAAATATACACTTAGCATCGAGGAGATCTCAAAATTGGTTAATCAAAGGCGATCATTTCTAATAAAGACTCTTGAATGGGGGAACCACATCCAGAGGGTTCTCCTAAACAGGGGCAAAATCTCAAGGATTACAGGGGCATACAATCAAAGAGCCTATTTACTAGGGGCATTCTTCTTAAGATTCAATCGACTGGGGTCACATCTCGAAGAAATAGCAATCAGGGGCATGTCAAGCATGGGATAAATTCAAATGGATAGAACACCATGGATAACCCTCCATATCCTGGGGATCAAGATCATACCCTTCGATCTAAACGTCGAAGCATATGACAAGGTTATTTCCCGGGGCACTTCCCTCATGACTTGGAGATCATAAGCATCTTCTCCCAAGAAAATATTGGGGAAATGGATATCAAATCCCTAAGGCACACAACAAAAGGAAAAGACATCTTCATACTTTACTACCTCGAACCAATCTTTCTCCTAACTACGATCTTCAAAGTTCAAAAAAACAGGTATTGGGAAATCGCGCTAGCATCCAACAACCTTACAACATTAGCGAACTATATACGCTTTGGTTATCAACAACCTATCATTGGAGCATCATGCAAATACATATAAGTCACGCATTACATACATTGGTCGATACATTACACCACACCTTTTCAGGTAGTCTTCTTTAAGACGAATTGTCATCCTTTCTAGGAACCTCTCTAGGTAGTCTTCTCTAAGACATTCTTTTTCTAAGAAACTTTCTAGGTAGTCTTCTCTAAGATATTCATCATCCTTTCCAGGAACCTCTTCAGGTAGTCTTCTTTAAGAAAATTTTATCCTTTATAAGAATCTTTTCAGGTAGTCTTCTTTAAGACAAATGTTCATATCCATTCCGGAAACCTTTTCAGGTAGTCTTATAGAAGACATTATTTCATTCCCCTCGTTACATCAATCAACATACGCATAAGCATAAGCATTATCCCATACATAAAAACATCCAAGTCATTACTCTGGTGCTAAACCACTTTGTCCACCTGCTTCCCGGTAACCTTACCGATGACAATAACCTTATTGTTTGTTTATTTCCAATCACCTGATTGACGTATCCCGGTAACCTTACCGATGACAATAATCTTATTGTTTGTTTATTTCCAATCACCTGATTGACGTATCCCGGTAACCTTACCGATGACAATAACCTTATTGTTTGTTTATTTCCAATCACCTGATTGACGTATCCCGGTAACCTTACCGATGACGGTAACCTTACTGTTTGCTTATCCCCAATCACCTGATTGATGTATCCCGGTAACCTTACCGATGATAGCAACCTTGATGTTCATTTCACTCATAAAACATATACATACGCATTAGCATATACATATCATCTAGCGCATTCACATACTACAGAAAGCCCAGTTTCCAACCCTCGTGTTGTGATAGGTTTGTTTTCCGACCCTCTAGTCGTGAGTTTCCAACCCTCGTGTTGTGATAGGTTTGTTTTTTGACCCTCGAGTCGTGAGTTTCCAACCCTCGTGTTGTGATAGATTTTTTTTCCGACCCTCGAGTCGTGAGTTTCTAACCCTCGTGTTTTGATTGGTTAGTTTTCCGACCCTCGAGTCGTGAATATCCGACCCTCGAGTCGTGAGTTTCTAAACATATCATTTTCTTTTCGACCCTCGAGTCGTGAATATCCGACCCTCGAGTCGTGAGTTTCTAAACATATCATTTTCTTTTCGACCCTCGAGTCGTGAATATTTGACATGCTATTTTCTCCGACCCTCGAGTCGTGAGTTTCCAAACAATTGAATATTTTTCATGCAGGCAAACGTGCTAGAACTTCAGCAAACAATCTTCTATGCAGGTAAGCTTGTCCGCACCAGGGCAAGTGGATCCCATCAATACAGGTGAGCTTGCTAGAGCTATAGCAAGTGATCCTTCTGGGGTTTAATCAAAACTACGATAGTAAGCAGGTATGGCTAACTGCGACGACTTACTAGAACCATAGTAAGTGGGTCATACCATCTACGATAAGCTTACTCCAACTACGATAGCAAGTAGGTATGGCTAACTACGACGACTTACTAGAATTATAATAAGTGGGTCATACCATCTACGATAAACTTGCTGAAACTACGATAGTAAGTAGGTACGGCCGACCGCGACGACTTACTAGAACTATAGTAAGTGGGCCCTACCATCTACGATAAGCTTACTCCAACTACGATAGCAAGTAGGTATGGCTAACTGCGACGACTTACTAGAATTATAGTAAGTGGGTCATACCATCTACGATAAACTTGCTGAAACTACGATAGTAAGTAGGTGTGACCAACCGCGACGACTTACTAGAGCTATGGCAAGTGGGCCACACCATCTACGATAAACTTACTCAAACTACGATAGAAAGGAGGTATGGCTAACTGCGACGACTTACAAGAGCTATAGTAAGTGGGCCACACCATCTATGATAAACTTGCTGAAACTACGATAGTAAGCAGGTATGGCCGACCGCGACGACTTACTAGAACTATAGTAAGTGGGCCCTACCATCTACGATAAGCTTACTCCAACTACGATAGTGAGCAGGTATGGCTAACTGCGACGACTTACTAGAACGATAGTAAGTGGGTCATACCATCTACGATAAGCTTACTCCAACTACGATAGCAAGTAGGTATGGCTAACTGCGACGACTTACTAGAACTATAGTACTTGGGTCATACCATCTACGATAAACTTGCTGAAACTATGATAGTAAGTAGGTACGACCGACCGCGACGACTTACTAGAACTATAGTAAGTGGGCCCTACTGTCGCACCCCAATTTTTGACCCGCATATTTCATTCATTTTGGTATTATCGCATTCGTATTTAGTGTGCATTCATTCATCGCATTTTTTTTTGCATATCTTGAAAAAAAATTGACTTTTTATTAAAGTCAACAAAATAACTTTAGATAGTTTAGATTAATTTAGATTAATTTTTAGTTTTAATATTACATTTATTTTAGATTTGGTTGAGATTTATTTTTATTTTTATTTTTGTTTCATTATTATTATTATTATTTTAGTATAGTTATTATTTATTATTTGTTCAATTGATTCCAAGTCCAAACAATAAGAGACAAAAATTCTGCATCTTTGTATCTCCTCTCTCCCACGCTTTTCACTGCTGCCATGCCATGTCTCTTTCACCTATGCTGCATAATATGTCCAAAATTTCTGCTTCAACCTGCTACCAACTTGCATCAAAAGGTTCAACACAAACCTGCACAACAAAAGCATAGAAACAGTTACCATAAGTGTTCAAATGCTTTCCCGGTTTCCCCCCAATTTTCATCTCAAGTTCTCATCCAAACCCTAATTCTCTACTCTATATAAACAACAACAAATCACCACAGCAGGGGGGCCACGAAACAGAAAAAAAAAAGAAAAGAGAACCTCTGCTCAAATCACCGATAATCCCTTCTCATTCTCCAAACCAACACTCCAATACCTTCACATCAACCGAAACACTCTCAACATCACTCACCTCACAAATCCCCTCAAACCTCATATTCTCGACCTCACCACCATTAACCTCACAATACAAGCTCAGAAACCTTAACCTTCACACACCAAGAAATTGGTAGCACCTTCATACCACTCCACAAATAAAACCAACCCCTCATACCTTCAACATACTATGACAACGATCATTCTGCATCTTCCTCATACAAACCTCACATATCTATAAACCAATTTCTCAGCAACAACAACACACGCAGCAGCAACAGAATTTTGGAACAACATATCAGAAGGAGATAAGCATAACGCACTCAACGCAGAAGAAGTTCTTTGAAGCATACCTGAGATACTTTTGTTAATATACTTTTGCAGGTTGCTTCTGTTGCTTTGGCTTTCAATCTCTTCATGTAATATGTAATACATTGTGATTATTAAATTAGGGATTAGGGTTTCGCTTTGTTGTTTGTGTTTGTGCTTGAATCATGAATAAATCGGGAGAAATATCGTGAGGAATCGAGAGATGAGTGCGGTGCGTATTTGCAGCACTGTTGTTGTTTTGTTTTCTGCAGAAATCGAGCAAGAGAGACGAGAGAGTGAGAAGAGATCGAGAGAGATGGGAGCGTTGAATCAAAGCGTGAGATCTGAATGAACGAACGAATCGAGAGAGAGGCAGACGGTCTTTTTTCTTAGGGTTTGGATAGTTATTTGGGTCGGATCCTCTTGGCCCAATTACGGTTTTAATATGTATCATCCATCAGTTTTTTTTTTATTAACAAAAGTGGTTGGGCTGAAACCTTGAAGCCCAAGTGTTTTTAACTTACACCACCAGCGAATTTCACACCCCCCGCTGGCCTATTAGTTCTCTTTTTATTTTAATCTTTCCTTTCTCAAATATTCTCAAAGTAGTAAAAAATTTGTTTTAGATTTAAAGTTTCCTTTTTATTAAAAGTTATTATTTTCATAAAAAAGACCAAAAATATTCTTTAGATGTATGTTTAGAATTTATCAAAAACTTTTCAAAATGATTTAAAAAATATCTTTTACTCGAATCGAATTTTGAGTTTCAAATGGAAAGAAGAGTTTGTACGTACTTGTACAAGTTGTTCTTTAAGCATTTAAGCGATGGCCGTTAAGCCTTTGTTTGGATGTTTAAACTCCATTAAAGACTCTTTCAATTCACCTTTTTTTTTTACCAAAAAACACCTTCTTTTAATCAAATCATTTTATCTATAATGGAAAGAAGAGTTTGTACGTACTTGTACAATTTGTTCTTTAAACATTTAGGCGATGGCCGTTAAGCCTTTGTTTGGATGTTTAAACTCCATTAAAGACTTCTAAAAACCCGATTTAACAAACACTCTTTCAAGTATCTTAAGCGATGGCCGTTAAGCTTTTGTTTAAATACTTGGATCCAATTAAATGTCTTTCAACTCTTGAAATCAATCTTTTTTTATCACCTATGAGAGGGTTGTACGTACTTGTACAATTTTCTCTTTCAAGCATTTAGGCGATGGCCGTTAAGCGTTTGTTTAAATGTTTGATTTCTCTTAACAAACAAACTTTCAATTCATTCACACCCTTTTACATTCTAAAACACTTTTTCATAAAACGAGACACTTATTCAGTTTCAATACGAACATACTTCCACATGTGAAGATCTAACATCTTCCACTCGAATGCGATGATGGCCAAAATCATGTCTTATCTTGATTTAGTTATCCATTCTTGTAGTGATATCATATCCATGTGCGCGTAGTATTTCCATTTGAAAGCGATCGAGTACCTCTCGCTAAAATCAACCAACAAAACATTTCGGCGTTTTAGCCCGAACTACGATTGCTCTGACTTTCCCATTGCACGAGGGAATACGTAGGCACAAGATACAAATGTCTTGGCGAGCACAATAAAAAAAAACCTTTTTTGTTCCTTTCTTCTTTCCAACCTAATAAATAAAATGCAAATAGATATAAGCTAACAATCAATCACAAGATTAACTAAATGGGTCCCATCGAGTACGATGGAGGTGAGGGGTGCTAACACCTTCCCCTTGCTTAACCGACTCCCGAACCTAAATTTGGTTGCGATGACCATCTTATCTTATTTTCTTTTTATTCGTGAGTTTTATCGATATTTTCCCTTTCCTTCTTGGAATAAATAAAGTTCGGTGGCGACTCTGTTGTACTTCGAATGCGCGAAAACGCGTCGAGTCACATTTTTACCGCTACACCTACCATCTACGATAAGCTTACTCAAACTACGATAGGGAGTAGGTATACAAACCGTGACGACTTACTAGAACTATAGTAAGTGGGTTACCTACGAACTGCAAAACCTTTCTTGCACTATAGCAAGTTAACTATCTTCTACACAGCAAACGGCGAACCCTCGCTATTGCTGGCTACGGTTATTAATCACATTAGTCCCTCGGCAGTGATCTTCTTCAAAACTTCACCAATAACAAGCAAAGGTTTTATCTTTCTTTTTCAAAGTTACTAACATGTTTCAAATAACATAGCTAACAGTCATGCATCATTCAATTACATATCTCATTCATACATAGTGCATATACATACATTGCTCTCATTTATTTTGAGAAGCTCACTGCATCATACATCACATGCATCATGACATTGCACAAAATTAAGGTTGCCTTTTCATATGCTTCTCACTCTAAAAGAAGAGGGGTATTTACCTTGGATGGCATCTTTAAGCCCATCTCCCACGGAACTTCTTCCCAACAAACGCAAATTTTAGGGTAATTCAGTGTTCAATCATCTTCTACCTTTAGGTCACGACAGGCAGACGTGCCTATCTAACTCTTCAGGTTTAAGAAGATTGAACAGGGGCAACTGTCATACCCCAAAATTTGCCCTCCTCTTTTCTTCTTCGATGACTCAAGGTTCAAGGGTTTTTCTCAAGTCATTCTCTCTTATCCTAAATTAGGGTTTGCATTTCAGCAAAAGAATTTGGATCTCTCAGACCTCAAATGGATCTCAAGGTGTCTCATATGTCTCAAGGTATTTCCATGTCAATTATCAAGCTTCAATCCCAAGGATTTCTCATTCAAACGCTCAGGTGATCCACAGTCGATTAGTTTGACCTAGAAGTCAACTATGGTCAAAGTACAGTCAAAACTCTTGACTTTTGGTCAACATCAAGTATTTGAAGTGATATCCATCATTTGATCAAAGTTTGATCATGATCCATTAATAAAAACTCGGAAATGAACAAAGAAAAGGTTCAAATTAGGGTTTTTTATAGGAGAAAGTCAACACAACTTTGACCGGTCATAACTCTCGCATGGTTTTTCAGAAATTCTCCAACCAAATCCTATTCTCAAGGAAATTTCATCCTCTACAACTTTGATGTTGGGCCCAAGATCAAGAAATGCACCATTTGGGAGATATGGACAAAAACATTACAGGTCCTTTTAAAAGTCAATAAAAACACCTTTTGAGTCAAAGCTCATAACTTGAGCATGGAAGCTTCAATCGAGATGAAAAAAAAGGGTCATTTAGAGGAACATCTTCATAGAACCAAAATTGAGAGAGATACGCATGGTTGAAGTTGAGCAATTTTCAAGGGATGCATGAAATTCTAATTGACCAAAACTTGGTTTTTGGGCTAATGGGCCTAGAATTTTGATTCCAAACACACCCATGGCCCTAATAAGAACCTATAAATCCATTCATTTATTTTTGTAACCTTTATTCATATTTATTTGGATTTTATGCAAATAAAAGCTAAATAAATTAATTAAAATTACAAAGCATTTGAATTAATTTTCATGGCTTGGTTACTAATCCTATAAAGACCCATATAATATCAAAAATAGTCACAATTTCGTTTGCATGGTCCATGAGGTAGATTTTCCAAATTTGGAAAGGATTAAGTTGATTTTTCAATCAAATTTCACTCTCTCCAAAAACTTAATATTCAAGCCCAAAGAAACCCTAATGAGTCCATATCTATTCTAAAAATATTCATTAAAGAAAGGGGGGACGAAAAAAGGGGCCAAGGAGAATAGGATTCTAAAGAGTGCAAAGATTCAAGAACAAAGAAAAACTCGTATCAATACTTCCAACAGGTTTCAGACTCAACCACCAATCCAAATCATCTCCTGAGTGTCTATATAGTAAGCCCATGTGGTTAGTATCACTTTACTACGTATGGAACTCGGGTGCCATGATCATCATCTTTGGTTTATATTATAAATTTCGTATCTCATTTATCTTTGAGTTTTATCGTGACTTGTTGACATATATGAGTTATTGATGTTATTTGGAGCGACCTTGAATCCTAGGGCACAAGCTTGGACGTCAGAATCATAAAAAGCCATGGCTAGGGCATACTTCTTGTTTTTGTTCGTGTTGCAATGTGCAGGGCGTTTCAAGACAAACCGATGCCACCATCGGACTCGGGATGGTCGATTTATGCGACCTAGGTGTTCTGTGATACTTGATTCACATGTTTTTGAGTTTTTTTTGATCTGCAGCAATTGCTACGAAAATCGTAGCCATGATTTGTAGCTAATCCCAAGCTTGTTCGTAGCAAATCCAAGGAAGAAGATGATGAACAGTTGTTTTGGCCTTGGACCCCATGCGTGACACTCCCATTGGACGGTCAAACAGAATGGAATTCTCTCTCTCTGTTTCATTGGTTCATGCGCACAAGGAGGGGCCCACTGTGGGCTTGCGTTGAAAAAACCAAAGTGGAAGGCGTGGCGTATTTAATTCAACGAAGTTGACTCCTTAACAGCTAAGCAGCGTGGTACAATTGGCATGAGCGTGTGTTCATCATCCAGGATGTCCCATGTTCGATCCCCAGCCAGACCATGTATTTTTACCTATTTATTTCCACAGGATCACATACATGCGCTCAGGACCTGTCCACGATGCACCCTCGGCGTCCCACCACTGGATGAACAGATCATCAGATCTAACGTCAGCAAAGAGGATGGTGTATCATGGAACTTCAAGGGCTCATTGTACAAAATCACGCCCAGGTTTTTTCTATTAATTGTTTATTAGTTTTATAAACTTGTTTTATTTTTATTTTCTATTTTAGTTTTAGATTTGAATTTAGGGTTTCTTTTATAATTTTGATTTAGGATTTAAATGATAAAAATAAGACTAGGCTAATAATTGACATTAGGATTATTTCTTGATTATTCGATTATGTCGATTAATTTATTCAATCATCTCTAATTATATAAATCACAACAACCCTAGAAAAGTTTATAAGGCGTTAGGGTTTGCCCAATCCCACTGGCCACTTGGTCACAACCTTAGAATTTTATTTGCTTCGATTAAATCAATTGATCGCGGTGGGTAATAATCATTTAATTATCAATTAAATTAAAATAAAAATACATATTATTTTGCTAAATGGTTTTAACCAAATATATTGGTTACGATGATTAGCATTTCCCCCTTTATCAAATTCGTTATTATTCTTAATCAAAGCTATTGATTATGAGGGATAACGATAAAATTAAATAATTAAAATAATTAAAACACATCAATTTGCTAACAGTGATAATCGAATCAATCGATTAGAATAATTAGCAATGCTTTCATTCAATCTGTTAATTATGGTGATCAAATCTATTGATCATCGCAATTAACGGTAACATATTAAACCAGGGTTGTACGCCATTTAAAACACTCAAAAACTCATCTCTTCAATACTGCGATTTCCAAAACTACGATAAGGTAATTCAAAATACCTTGTGAACATCGCATTTCAAAACTACGGCGTACGACCCTACCCCGAACTACGTTGACTCTGATTCTCCCTAAGGAGATACGTAGGCACTTGGCAACAAGGCGATTCCCCTTCCCTAAAACCTCAATTCCTCCAAATTTCACTTTTCGCCCTTTTCATTTCTTTAGTTATTATATCCTAATATTTTAGCCATAAAACTGTTACCTTAGATTCAAAGCCATAGGAAAGGGTTGAGGGTGCCTAACACCTTCCCTCGACCTGATTATAATAATCTTACCCCGATCTCTTAACTGCATAGGGTTTCCTATTCGCCCTGGTATAATAGGCGGCAACTCTAAATCTTTAATTTTAGGGCAGGTTGCTACACATATGTTCAATGGATTCACCATCTTCCATATGAAAGAGTTCGAACTCTTGAGTTAACGTATTGATTCTAGCTAGTATGACATCATTCGTGCCCTCATGTGCAACTTGTAATGTGTCCTACATAGCTTTAGCGGATTTACAATGGGAAACATGATAGTATTCATCAACTCCTATAGCCATAGTTTTCACCGTTGAAAACTAGAGCTCTATTGTGAGCCCCTTTAGGTCCGGAAGCCATTTTTCCAATAAGTGTTTCACGTAGCACGGAATGAACCAGAGCTCTTAATGCCACTTGTTAGACGCTAGGCTTAAGGATCTAGAGGGGGGTGAATAGATGCCTCAGAATTTTTCGGATTTATCTTAAACTTAGGCGAAAGCATTTCGGGATCGACTCGCGTCTATTCCAAACCACTATTGAAAGAATCAGATATGTGATTAAACCACAAAATAGTTATGGATTAAAGATGAAAGACCGCTTAGAGAATCAATCGGTTAAGCTAATATAGATCGTTTAACTACTTGCTTGATTAACTTTGTTTGCAATGACTTGATAATAGTTGAAGCAATATATCAAACACTTCGTGATAATGTCCAAATTGATTATCATTCAAAGTGTGGTGACTTGTGGTGTTTATGCAGAATCTTATCACACAAGTTTAACACTTAAAACTTTGATCAATTTGCAATTATAACCAGAAATAAGCGAAAAGTAAACGAAAAGATAAAAGCAATAAGAACACAATATTTGTTCAGGCAGTTCATCGATCGTCCTCGCTACGACTACATCTGCCCCCAATTCCAAACGGGAATTGGGATGTCTTTCATTATGATTGAAAACATTTTATACAAAGAAGATAACAAAGCGATAATGGTAAACCGAATATGTTGATCCTTTGAATCTTCTTCCCCTTGATCTTGAGCCAGATCAAGTGTCTTCCAAGAGCTTCACTTTGATTCCCTTTCTGCAGTGTTTTGAATTGCTCGAACCCTTGTTCTTCAATCTTCACACTCAGCTGAATCGTTGATGAAGTCTCTTGATAAAACCCCCCAAAATTCACCAATCTTGTAGGACAAAATCCGCAGATTTTATTCACCAAAAACCCCACAAATCTTCACCCACTAGGAACCTTCAATTCCTTTCCATGGACGTTATCGATCTTGATCACAAACCCTCAACGCAAGAATGATTGTGTGTAATTGTGTTGGAGTTGAGAAGAAGAACGAAGTTGAGAAGCCTTTGTGTATCTTTCAGTTGTTGGTGTTCAAATGAATAACTACCAGAAAATGATATAAATAGGAGCAGCACACCAAGAGCAGTTGAAGCGCATCATTTTGGAAGATTTTGAGGTAATAGGTCGACCTACCTCATTGATCGCGTCGACCTAACTGAAGCAGATTCACCACACTTGTATTTGTGTCCAGTTACGTCGACCTACATGTGCTTTGGGTCGACCTAATGACAGTTGAATTGAGTTCTTGTGGATTTTCTTCAGTTTAGGTCGACCTAGTTACTTTGTTAGGTCGACCTAAATGGGACAGAGGTGAATCTTGTTAATTTGCCACATTTTGAGTCGACCTAGGGTGTGTATGGGTCGACCTAAAGTGTCTTGCATACCATAAATCATGTCTTTCTTTCAGTCATTCACTTAAGGCTCAATATCTGTCCACTCATGGTGTTTGCCATGTCCACTTGTGATGTTTGCCATGAATCAAAAACTGCTTGGTGAGTGTAGGCTTGTACTTACAATTATTCTTGAAATCATATTTTAATTCCTTTTGTGTTTTGATTGAAACTATTGGTTCTCATGAGTTCCTGAGATACTATATGGCAGATCTGGACGATCACATGAAGCACATAATGGCTAAATCGCAACCTGCCATGGTTAGGGCTTGAAAATGTAAAAGCTTCGTTTTCACGTTTCCAAGTGTTTTAAAGCCAAACAAACGTCACCATTGGACTCAGAAGGAGATTTGTGATCGAACCATTTCATTTTGTGAAGCTAACAATTCGCGTTTTTACGTTTTGCATTCTGCAGGTTCTAGCTACAAAAATGGCGTAGCCAAACCGTAGCTAATCAGCATCAAAATCGAAGCTGATTATTGAGCCCAAGGAAGAAGACGATGAGCTATATTCTTGGTCCACCCTCGGCATACGCGTGCGGATCTTACTGGTCGGTCAACAAACACGCCTTCTCTCTCCGCATGCTATTGGTTCGTTTGAACGTAGGGCCCACTTTGACTCAAGTTTGATTTTGAGGCTTTGAAATAAGCATCTTTTAATATTTATTCTTTTTTGTGCGTTTATTAATAACTTAATGAGTACAACACAGGTGGCAAGGTAATAAAGTTGGTAACCAAGAGGACCTGGGTTCAAGCCCTGGTTCTAACATTTTTTTTCTTGAAAATGATTCTAACAGATCTGGTGCATTCAACCTTTACATGTCTATGGAATGCCTTAATCTTAGCCGTCGATTTAGCAGCGAGGCCTGATCGGAGGACCCAAAAGTGACGTTCCACCATAATCCTTCAGAGAGTACCACACTGGATCTACGCCCTTTGTTTTACTCAATTTTCTTTTTTTTTGTTTTGTTTGTTTAAATTAATCTAATTAACCTTAACTACTAATTAGCCAAATAACCATTAGAATTAGTTTTTGACTAATTAATTTTATTAGTCAATTTAATTTTAATTAATTAGGTTTTGATTTAGTCATTTTATTTAAAATCATTAAAAAACACCAAAAATAATTTTCCTTTTAGGATTTTTCTTGTTAATTAATTTAGTAAATTCTAGGTTTTAATTTTAATAATTATGATTAGAATTTAGGTTAATTAGGACTTAATCTATTTACGATTTAATTTAATTAGGATGTAATTAGAATTAGGTTAATTCAGCAAATAATTTAATAATTAGGTTTTTACATAAATACTAACCTCAAACTACCTTTGATTCTTCTTCTCATCTCTAATTCCACTGAATGGCGCGTGTTTGTTTAAATTCGGCCCTTTATTTAATTATTTAATTATTCATTTGCTTTTAAATTCTAGAAATCGATGTATAGGGCGCAAGGGTATTTTTTGTAATAGCGTAGATTTACATTCTCGCACTTTATTTTTCTGCAAAACTTATACTGCTTAGATGTATGATAGTTAGGGCGTGTATGGAAAGATTTAAAAACAATCGTTAGATCACTAACCTCAAAGATTAAATATCAGAACATAACACACTCATTTTATTGTTCACACACTCACCTCTAGGGTATCCCCTCTTGGTTGCCTTTGATTATATGGTCGTGTCCCTCGAATATAGAGGTACCTATAGCAAACGCCCCTCGATTTAAAAAGCATCGCAAAGATCATAAGTCCCTCGATGACCCTCGATGTTGCCTACGAATATATGATCTAGTCCCTTGAATGGTTGCCTACGAAACGATGGTTGTCCCTTCGAATTTGCTAAAAGTACCTCTACTTGTTGCTTTCAACGACCTCCGATGACCCTTCGATTGTCCCGCACATCCAATCAATAGGACTACCTACCCCCAAATGGTAAGGATAGCTCTATCTCTCTTAGAAGAGTAAAAATCATAGAAAAAGACTAACTTAGGGTAGTGTTCTTAATAATATGCTTAGCTCAATTAAAAAGTTTTTTCGCACCTCTCTTTTCAAAGGGTGCTTACACTTTCCCTTTTCATAACTTACCCCCCGAGCCTGTTTTTCTTAAAAAGGTCTTTTTCTGTTCTTTTTGCCCTTCCGAGTTATTGGATAAAATAAAAGTCGGTGGCGACTCTTGCTATCCGCAACATTTTTAAAAGACAATTCTCCCATCGTATTATAGTATAGAATTAAGGGTGTTACACCAATCTTCTGTGCCAAACCCATTATTCATCGTTAATTGACATAAGGCATTTTACATTCTGACTTTTCAGTTTAGAAAGTTTTATCTTATAAATGTTGTTCTTCCTTTTTCCATTAAAGAGGATAGTTCCATCTTTCTAACTAACTCCTTTACATGACTTTTGATTAAATATAATGTCATAATCGTTATCACTTAATTGACTTATGGATAACAAGTTATGCATTAATCCATCAACTAACAAAACATTAGATATAGAGGGAAGAGTATCGTTACCAACGGTTCCAGAGCCAATGATTTTCCCTTTCTGATTGCCTCCGAAACCTACGTAACCTCCAGCTTTAAGTTCCAGACTTTGGAACATATGCTTTCTTCCCGTCACGTGTCGAGAGTGTTAGAACAAGATTTGTTCTGATCAATATTCTTAGTTTTGATGATAACAAGCATATGAATTTTGTATGAGATAGTGTGGTACTCTAATACTATGCAATTTCCATTTCAGGAATTATATAAAGAGTATGCACAAAATCAGCGCAAGAAGCACTAACTCAGAAGGTTCAGCATGCAACATCAGAACATGGTCTGGCAAGACATCAGAAGATGGTCAAGCAGAATCAGAACATGGGTCTATGGAAGCATCAGAAGAACTTGAGTTCAGAAGCAGAAGCACTGAAGTTCTCATGGTATCACGCTCAGAAGCACTTCAAGGTCAGAAGACAAGAAGATGCTCTGCACCAAGCTGTTTGACTCTGATGACATTCAAACATTGTTTACACAAACATCATATCAGAAGCAAGTACTAGACTGGCAGGCTACTCTGACTGACAAAAGGAACGTTAGAAGCTATTAAAGGCAACGTCAGTAGACACAGCAAAAACAAGGCTCGAGGTAGTTGACAAAAGAGTGAAACATTAAATGCAATGCTGTACGGAATATGCAAAGCATTAAATGCTCCCAACGGTCATCTTCTCAAGTGCCTATAAATATGAAGTTCTGATGAGAAGCAAGGTTACAACTTACGAATTACAACGCTTGCGCAATAAACAGAAACACTGTAAAATTCAAAAGCTCTCAAACTTCATCATCAAACTCACTACATTGCTGTTGTAATATCTTAGTGAGATTTAAGCTTAAACTTAAGAGAAAATCACAGTTGTGATAATAGCTTTATAAGAAGCATTGTAACTCTTAAAAGAATTTGTTTACATTAAGTTGTAAGTACTAGAGTGATCAGGTTGTTGATCAGTATACTCTAGCAAGTCTTAGAAGTTGTCTAAGCAGATTGTTCCCAGAGTGATCAAGTTGTGATCAGGATACTCTAGAAGACTTAGAGTGTTTCTAAGTGGAAAACCATTGTAATCTCGTGTGATTAGTGGATTAAATCCTCAGGTGAGGTAAATCACTCCAAGGGGGTGGACTGGAGTAGTTTAGTTAACAACGAACCAGGATAAAAATCATTGTGCAAATTGTTTTTATCTTACAAGTTTTAAAGCTACACTTATTCAAACCCCCCCCCCTTTCTAAGTGTTTTTCTATCCTTCAATTGGCATCAGAGCGCCGGTTCTAAGGTGCAAGCACTTAACCGTGTTTAGAAAAGATTCAGGAAGAGAAAAACACTAAGTCAAAATGGTTGAGACTCCAACACCTACATCTACATCTACATCTGGCTCAGCTGAGCAATACAATGGAAATGGTAACAATGGTTACACTAGACCGCCAGTATTTGATGGTGAAAACTTTGAATACTGGAAAGATAAACTTGAAAGTTACTTCCTTGGTCTAGATTGTGACTTATGGGATCTTCTGGTGGATGGTTACAAACATCCAGTGAACGCTACTGGCGTAAGGCTTACAAGACAAGAAATGAATGATGATCAAAAGAAGCTTTTCAAAAATCATCATAAATGTAGGACTGTTTTGCTGAATGCTATCTCTCATGCTGAGTATGAGAAGATATCTAACAGGGAAACTGCCTATGATATATATGAGTCATTGAAAATGACCCATGAAGGAAATGCTCAAGTCAAGGAGACCAAAGCTCTTGCTCTAATCCAGAAATATGAAGCCTTCAAGATGGAGGACGATGAAGATATTTAGAAGATGTTCTCAAGATTTCAAACGCTAACTGCTGGATTAAGAGTTCTGGATAAAGGCTACACCAAGGCTGATCATGTAAAGAAGATCATCAGAAGCTTACCCAGAAGATGGGTTCCAATGGTGACTGCATTCAAGATTGCAAAGAATCTGACTGAGGTTTCTTTGGAAGAGCTAATCAGTGCCTTGAGAAGCCATGAGATAGAGCTGGATGCAAATGAGCCTCAGAAGAAAGGTAAGTCTATTGCATTAAAATCTAATATTAAAAAATGCACTAACGCTTTTCAGGCTGAAGAAGTAGACTCTGAAGAATCAGAATCAGAAGAAGAAGATGAACTGTCCATGATCTCCAGAAGGGTAAACCAACTCTGGAAGAGCAAACAAAGGAAGTTCAAAAGCTTTAGAAGTTCAAAGAAGTTTGAACGAGGAGAATCTTCTGGTGGCAGAAGATCTGATAAGAAGAAGGTCGTCTGCTATGAGTGCAATGAGCCTGGACACTTCAAGAATGTCCAAAACTTCAGAAGGAGAATCCCAAGAAGAAGTTTCATAAGAAGAAAGGTCTTATGGCAACATGGGATGATTCTGAATCAAAATCAAAATCAGACTCTGAAGGAGAGCAAGCCAACTTTGCACTGATGGCTACAGTGGATGATGGATCAGAATCTACATCAGAATCAGATTCTGGAGAGGTATTTTCTGAACTATCTAGAGAAGAGTTAGTTTCCAGTTTAACTGAACTTCTGGAACTCAAGGCTCATCTTAGTATCAAATACAAAAAGCTGAAAAAGCAATTTGAATTTGAAATTAAGAAGCTGGAAGTGGAAAATTCTGAACTAAAGGAAAAAGTTTTAAAATTATCCAAAGATAGTGGATCTCCTTCTGAATCAGAAAAATCCATTCCTAGTCTCAATCATATTCTGAAAGAATATGACTTGAGCTTCAGAAAGTTCCTATCTAGAAGTATTGGCAGAAGTCATCTTGCTTCTATGATATATGGTGTTTCTAGAAACAAAAGGTTTGGCTTTGGCTATGAGGGTGATACCTCACATAAATTTGAACCTGTTGATGATTTGAAAATCACATACAAGCCATTGTATGATCAGTTCAAATATGGCCACTCACATGATATCAAGCTCACATCACATGCACAGAGCTTTAACACAACACACACCAAGAAGCATGTGATACAACCTAAAAGATATCATGCTGACAAACCCAAAGAATATCATGCTGTTCCTCCTGTCACTTATCATGCTAAACCCAAGTTCAATCAGAACTTGAGGAAAACTAACAAGAAAGGGCCCAAGAAATTGTGGGTACCTAAGGAGAAGATAATTTCTGTTGCAGATATCCTTAGCAGCAAAGAAGGAAAAGCACAAAATGTCATGGTACCTGGACTCTGGGTGCTCGCGACACATGACGGGAAGAAGGTCTATGTTCCAAGACCTGGTGCTTAAGTCTGGTGGAGAAGTCATGTTTGGAGGAGATCAGAAGGGCAAGATTATTGGCTTTGAAACCATAAGTATTGGTAACTCTCCTTCCATAACTAATGTACTTCTTGTAGAAGGATTAGCACATAACTTATTGTCCATAAGTCAATTAAGTGACAATGGTTATGACATAATCTTCAATCAAAAGTCTTGCAAGGCTGTAAGTCAGAAAGATGGCTCAATCCTATTTACAGGCAAGAGAAAGAACAACATTTATAAGATTGATCTTTCTGATCTTGAGAAGCAGAAGGTGACTTGTCTTATGTCTGTTTCTGAAGAGCAATGGGTCTGGTCAGAGGTCTCCCAAATCTGAAATACAAATCAGATGCTCTTTGTGAAGCATGTCAGAAGGGAAAGTTCTCCAAACCTGCATTCAAATCTAAGAATGTTGTCTCTTCCTCAAGGCCGTTAGAACTTCTGCACATTGATCTGTTTGGACCAGTCAAAACAACATCTGTCAGAGGGAAGAAATATGGATTAGTCATCATAGATGATTATAGCCGCTGGACATGGGTAAAGTTCCTAAAACACAAGGATGAGTCTCATTCAGTGTTCGTTGAATTCTGCACTCAGATCCAATCAGAGAAGGAGTGCAAAATCATAAAGGTCAGAAGTGATCATGGTGGCGAATTTGAGAACAGATTCTTTGAGGATTTCTTCAAAGAAAATGGTATTGCCCATGATTTCTCTTGCCCTAGAACTCCACAGCGAAATGGAGTTGTAGAGCGAAAGAATAGGACTCTGCAAGAAATGGCCAGAACCATGATCAATGAGACCAATATGGCTAAGCACTTCTGGGCAGAAGCAATAAACACTGCATGTTATATTCAGAATAGAATCTCTATAAGACCTATTCTAAATAAGACTCCTTATGAATTGTGGAAGAACAGAAAGCCCAACATTTCATATTTTCATCCTTTTGGATGTGTGTGCTTTATTCTGAATACTAAAGATCATCTTGGTAAGTTTGATTCTAAGGCACAAAAATGTTTTCTTCTTGGATATTCTGAACGCTCTAAAGGCTACAGAGTATACAATACTGAAACATTGATTGTAGAAGAATCAATCAATATCAGATTTGATGATAAGCTTGGTCTTGAAAAGCCAAAGCAGTTTGAGAATTTTGCAGATCTAGATATTGACATATCAGAAGTTGTAGAACCAAGAAGCAAAGCTCCAGAAGCTGAAAGTCTCAGAAGCAAAGAATCAGAAGATCAAGTTGCTGCATCTTTAGAGAATCTCAGAATTTCTGAAGAGCCAACAGTCGGAAGATCTTCTAGACTTACTTCAGCTCACTCAGAAGATGTGATCCTTGGAAAGAAAGATGATCCTATCAGAACAAGAGCATTCCTTAAGAACAATGCAGAATGTCAATTAGGTCTTGTTTCTTTGATCGAGCCAACTTCTGTTGATCAAGCTCTAGAAGATCCAGACTGGATAATTGCCATGCAAGAAGAACTAAATCAGTTTACAAGGAATGATGTATGGGATTTGGTTCCTAGACCAAAAGGATTCAACATCATTGGTACAAAGTGGGTGTTCATAAACAAGCTTAGTGAGAAGGGAGAAGTGGTAAGAAACAAAGCCAGACTGGTGGCTAAGGGATATAGTCAGCAAGAAGGGATTGACTATACAGAAACCTTTGCACCAGTGGCCATGTTAGAATCTATTCGCTTATTGATTTCTTTTGCCACTCAGCATAACATCACTCTGTATCAGATGGATGTTAAGAGTGCATTCTTAAATGGTTATATAGATGAGGAAGTCTATGTCCACCAACCTCCTGGTTTTGAAGACTTTAAGTCTTCAGAACATGTTTTTAAACTTAAGAAATCATTGTATGGATTGAAGCAATCTCCCAGAGCTTGGTATGAAAGATTAATTTCTTTCCTTCTGAACAATGGTTTCACTAGAGGACAAGTGGACACGACTCTTTTCTGTAAAACGTCTAAGAAGGACATTTTAATTTGTCAAATTTATGTTGATGATATTATCTTTGGAACATCTAATGCTTCACTTGGAAAGGAGTTTGCTAAGTGTATGCAGGCTGAATTTGAAATGAGTATGATGGGTGAACTCAAGTATTTCCTTGGGATTCAAATCAACCAAACTTCTGATGGAACTTATGTTCATCAAACGAAGTATGTGAAAGAACTTCTGAAGAAGTTTAATCTTTCTGAAAGCAAAGAAGCCAAAACTCCTATGCATCCAACGTGTGTTCTAGGTAAGGATGAGGTAAGTAAGAAGGTAGATCAGAAGTTGTACAGAGGTATAATTGGATCTCTTCTATATTTAACTGCTTCTAGACCTGATATTCTATTCAGTGTTTGTTTGTGTGCTAGATTCCAATCAGATCCTAGAGAATCTCACTTAACTGCTGTTAAGAGAATTCTAAGGTATCTGAAAGGTACTACTAATGTTGGTTTAGTCTACAGAAGATCTAAAGAATACAACTTAGTAGGATTCTGTGATGCTAACTATGCTGGAGATAGAATTGAAAGGAAGAGTACTTCTGGAAGTTGTCAATTTCTTGGAATTCATTTGATCTCCTGGTACAGCAAGAAGCAAGCTACCATAGCACTATCAACAAGAGAAGCAGAATATGTTGCTGCTGCTAGGTGTAGCACACAAATGCTCTGGATGAAGAGTCAGCTAGAAGATTATCAGATATATGAGAGTAACATTCCTATTTTCTGTGATAATACTTCTGCTATATGTTTATCTAAGAATCCTATCTTACATTCCAAAGCTAAACATATTGAGATTAAACATCATTTTATGAGGGACTATGTTCAGAAGGGTGTTCTCTCTTTGAACTTTGTGGATACAAACCATCAATGGGCTGATATCTTTACAAAACCCCTTGCTGAAGATAGGTTTAAGTTCATTCTGAAGAATATCAGTATGGGTTTATGCCCAGAATGAGAAGATGAGAAGATCTTATGTATGGGTATCTTCTGAAATGCGTTAGGATTTCTTTGCTTATAAGAAGTTCTGATAATGATCATTTAGAAGTTCTGATTCTGTTACTACTAACATTTCATTATCTAAGCTGATTCAGAAGCTCTTTTAAAGCAAAACAGCTGTCACCAGTCTTTCCTGAAAAATGAACACGTGTTCACTATTTTTGGACAAGCATGCGTGCAGTTGAGGAGACGCCGCCCTAGGTAACTGTGCAAATCAGTTCATTTTGTCACTTTATCTCTCCTAACGTCATTTCTCATTAAATGCATATTAATGTCATGTTTTTTCTGTAATCATTTCTTTTTATTTTTTTATGTTACTTTCTTTTATTCAAACCGTTTAAATAACCCGCTTCACTTTCATTTCTTCTTTTTCACTCTCTTTCTCTATTCCTGTGTCTCTCTCTCTCTTTGCATTTCTCTCTCAAACCCTAGTTTTTGATCTGTAACCAAGCAATCGTCATGAATTCTTCATCAAGTTCCTCTAGCCCAGCAGAAAGACTCACTTCCACTCAAATACTTCTCAGAAAGCATGGGTATGCTCCGTTGAAGACATGCACTATACCCATTGAAGATTTGGAAGTTCTGTGTGAGTCCGCTGTGGACTTTGAAAATCTAAGAGCAAATGGTTTTCAACCTGATGCAAGGATCTTAGAACAAGGATGGTCAAACTATCTTGATAGATTGGTTGGACCAATTTATCCAGACCTGGTGAAGGACTTCTGGGTTCATGCAACGGTTACTCCAACTGCAATCATCTCCTTCGTGCTAGGGCATGAAGTTATAGTTACTGAAAAGTTGATAAGGAATTTATACAACCTGGAGGATGAAGAAGGCTGCACTGGTCCTCTTCCTGGAAGTGTTAACTGGTTTCAGGTTGAACATCAATTCTCTCATGCTACCGGTATTGAATCTCATAAAACTGGTACTTTGAGGGCATTTTATCAAATGTGGGCTGAAATTATTCTGGGATCTCTTCATCACAGAAAGAAGTTATTCTCCTCCTCCGCCTACATCAGTCCTGATCACAAATACACTCTCTTCTGCATTGGAAGAAGATTGGAACTCAACATTTCTCACATTCTGTTTGAGAATATGAAGACTTCTATTGTTGAGTCTAGAGATGAAGAACGTGCGAAGTGTCCTTGTAACATCCCAAAATTTCTTATTTAATTAATTTAATTAAGTTTTAAATTAATTAATTTGAATTAGCATTTTATTGGAATTATGTGGGAATAAATAATAAAATGTAGTATTGGGCCAAGTGTGGTATTAGTAAAAGGGGGGTGCTATGTTAGTAAAGCCATTTACTAATTAAAATGTTATTTTTCATAAAAATAAGGAAAATTGGGAGAAAGGAAAAAGGAACGTGAAAAGCAGAGCAGAGGAGATGAGGGATTGGGAAGCTGGTGCGTGAAGAGGAGCAATGGAGGGAGAGACCAATCAAGAATCTTTGGCTAAGGTAAGGGGGGACTCTTCCGATTAACCTCTATTATCGGGTCGTAGGCGTTAGGATTGAAATCATATACTATTGATTCGATAGAGAATATGTTCTAGGTTGGGGTTTTGGTATTTAGGTTCAATTTTGTGAACTTTGTGTAATTACTTGTTGGTAGTGATTGTTGATGTTAAAAGTGTTGTTTGATTGACGATATAACTCATATTGCATGTGAAATCCCTCTGTTTTTCGTATACAATCGTATTGGTTCGATTGGGGGATGTTTGGGGGGATTCAAGGTGCTGAAAACTGGTTTTTGGGTTGCAGGTACGAAGTAATCGGTTACCGAAAGGGGTGTAATCGATTACCCATAGTAAAAACAGCAAATATGGGATTTTGAACTTCAGTAACCGATTACTGGTGTTTGGGTAATCGGTTACCGCTGTACGTTTTTGAAAAATACTTATTTTTATAAAACTCATAACTTTTGATCCGTAAGTCCGTTTTGGGTGCCGTTCGAAGCGTTAGAAAGCTAACGGAATGCTCTTTATGATTAAAATAAATTAATTAGCACTAGATAATTTAATTATTGTGTGATTTTGAAAATGACATGTAATTGTATCTGTGCTAATTGTGATTTATGGAATTGATGAATGATAATTTCTATGTATTGTTGTGATTGTTACATGATGAATGTATGTTATACCAATGGTGGATAATTCAATATGTTGAATTGTGATGAATGTGTTAGACGTAGTATTATGATGATGTAAATCTCATGTTGTCGTTGTGTGGATTTGACGTACTTAGTACATAATTGTGGAATGTATTATTGTTGTATGCATTGTGTGATGAGTCGAGATATGATAATGTTGTTCATATGATTGAAGTGGCGATGTTGTGATAAGATCATTATAATATTGATAATGTGATCATGCGGTGATTGTTTTGATGTCTAATGATGTTATTGTGATTGAATGATGCATATATATAAACATACTTGATGATGATGATGATGATGATGATGATGATGAAATGAGTATTAGATGATGTTACTCATAGACTTGACGATGGTATAAGTATGTTCATATATGTTTGCATTCATTCATGTTCATTGGTGATACTGTATCCATAAGGGTGTGTTGGATCAGTGAAGGGCATGATTCCCATTGTGTGGAATCTGTGCCGGCAGGGCCGTATCTTGATGATGTTAGATCGGTCATGGGTTATTCCCATTTGATGATGTTGGTACCACATGCATAGTGTCAGTTGCATTCATATGCATGATTTTATAACATGATTGGAGGTTTTCCAGTGTTATAAATATTGATGATGTGTTGGTTGTTTATGATGATGAAACTTGCCTGAATATATGTTGATGTTGGGTGAATATTATATTGTTGATGTTCTGTCGTTTATGAACTGATAACATTGTTTAATTGTGAATGAGACTCACCCTTACTGTTGATCATTTTCAGATTGAGGATAGCGGTTGTTCGACTCGGTGAGGATTAGCTCATGAGTCAGTTGTTTAGTTAGCGTCAGGTGTCATGCTCTGATAGTTGTAACACTGGGGACGTGAATGTTTAGAGTTTAAGTTTTGATAACTCTAGTTATGTTTTGATGTTTGAAGGATTAGTTTGAAAGATGTTAAACTTAATCTGTTTGATTTAATTCCGCTGTGTTGACATGAATTGTTTTAATTAATGAGAATTTCCTCAGTGAATGCATGACACGACTGAACGATGTTTTTAATTTATTTTGAATTGTGACACCCTTTTCATGTACTCTGAATAAACTTATTTAATTTGCCGTGGGGTTTAGAAGGGTGTTACAATAGTGGTATCAGAGCAGGTCGGTCCGTCCGGCCAATTGTCGAGTCAGTTGAGTTGCGCGACAGTTGTATATTGTCGGCATTTTACTCCTTGGTACGCGACATGTGAGTGAATCACTGTCGGTACTTGGTTGTTTGTTGCGGAAGTTGGTTTGAAACAAGTGGGGGAGAAGCTTCGCTTCTCGGTTATGTTTCAGTTGTAAGATGAATGATTCAGTAGGTTGTTGTTGGCAACAGTACAAGCGTTGTTGGAGTTTGTTGTTTCCCGAGTTGAAGGTGACTTGGAATTAAGACTTGACTGGTAATTGAGTTGGAACATCTTGAAGGAAGATGATTAGAGGTAATTGACAATTATTGTAAGAGAAGGAAATTGGAAAGTTGCGATGTGTCAGCTCTACTGGTGTACTGCGAAGATGTCAGTTGAGTAGCTTTACGTCTCGGAAGAGATTCAGCTGCAAGTTTGCAAAGAGGACTGCGGTCGTAATGTTTCAGAAATCGAACTTCGGTGAAGGAATGTGTTGCTCAAGTTATAAGAATGTTTGGAAGCAAAGAGATATGATAAGGGGCTGTTTGGAATGTGATCGAGTTGAAGAGAATGAGTTTTGGAGCGAGATTCTCGTAAGCAAAACGCAGGAAAATTGCTGAATAGCGGCAGAACTTCTAAAATTCATAACTGGAGTTCTGGACATCCGATTTGAGTTTCGTTTGAAGCGACGGAAAGCTAACGAGATGAACTTTGTTATAAAAATGGTTGCAGCAGCTGTAACATAATTAATTGTGACAGGATGACATTGGAAAGAGGTGAAGTTACGGTTACTCTTGTTCTTATAACTAGACTTGTTTTCTGGTACTACACGGGATGTCAGTGTCAGTGTTGAACGGATTGAAGGAATAATTAGAAGGTTTGTTGAGAAGTAATTTTAGGAATTAAATGTACCATTTGAGGAGTTTCGTAAATATCGTTTAAAGTGTTGCTGTATGGCGTCGGTGTTGCATTTTCGGATAACGATTGGAAAATTCATATCTTGAGTTCCGAGTGTCGGAATTATGTGTCGTTTGAACCTACGAAGAGGTGAAATTATGTTCTACCTTATGGGGGAGTTATTAATACAGTAGAGTGATCCTATGAGGGGAGGTTCTAAAGTCGGTTATGGAAGCGTGAAACTTGTTGAATAAGAATGCCTACTACCGTGATTGTTTGAAACAAAATTGAGTGGAACATGTTGTTGATGAGATGTTCGGTAATAAAGATGGTCTGACGGCCGATGGATTTTAGTGAGAAGTGAATTAGTAGTAAAGGTGAAATAAACTTTGGGAACAATTGGAGTCGTAATTGTGATGCCAAAGTAACGACGGGTATAAAAGAAGAATTGTAGGGAATTTCTAACATTGGTTTACGTGAGGAAGACTTTGTTGAGATTCCGAGTGGGATGATATTTGGACGTGAAGGATGTAATAGAATTTGGATTAAAACCACGAGTTATGAATGTTGTGCTATTGTGTTGCGTAAGAAGTCTTTAAAATGTCGGTGCTAATGATGAATGAGTTGGATTTAATTGGACAATTTAGAGACTTGAGTTGGTATGTGAAGGTGATCCTAATAGTGTTAGTTTGGGTATGCTAAGGCTGACTAGTGGTATTCTTAACGAGATTAGAAAAGTTCAGAAAGATGATGACGAGTTGATCGATAGGTTGACTTTGAATTACCAAGGTAAAGGCGGTGAATTCAGAATCGACGGGAATAATATAATAAGGTTGAGCGATTGGATTTGTGTTTCTGATGTTTTGAGCTTCGGAAGAATATTCTAGAAGAAGGACACCGTAGTGAATTATTGAACTATGACGATGTTAATGAGTTTGGGTGCAAACTCGGAAATGGACACTATTATGTAGTAACGATGGTTTATGCTTAAATATGATTTTCAACTAGTATTGACAAATTTAGGACTTGATCACCCTAAATCTCTTGTCGGTAGTAGATGGAATCATATAGAAGAGATAAGCTTGTTTTGTTACCTTAATGGTATAAGATGTGATGAATACTAAGCCGTGGAAATAATCACTCACTATGATGTGTGGACGTATGAAGAGGTGAATATGAAAGAGTGCAACATGATGGACAAATGACTTAAGACGGGTAATCAGAGTCGCGCAGCGAAAGTGTGATGTGGAGTAGTGTTATGAGTATTACTCGTGGAAAGTGAGGAATTAATATGTCAAGAGCCTATATAGAAGATATGTATTGATTTATATGTTGGATTTAGAATCTAGTGGAGATAATGATGTCGTATCGAAGAATTAGAACTCTTTTGAATAATTTCTGAGATGACGAACATGTTATCATGGTTGTACGTAGTTAACGAGTATGTATTTGGCAAAGCTAAGATGACGAGTTTATACTATATGATGCTATAATAATTTTGTGCTGTTGTAAGATGTTATTGTAGATTCCAGATATAATAGGGAATTATACTCTAAGAAGGATGAAGTTGATTTAATTCTTAGAGAAGAGCGAAACTCAATTTGAGTTATTTTGTAAGAAATGATGTGTTGAGGCTGACGAGTGTGATTATAATTACTTGTGTGTACTTGTTCTGATGGTTAGGATGTTTAAATAGAGGAAGTAAATCAGGAATTGGTTTTCATTGGATACGAGTAAGGATTGCTGAGTAGTGAATTAGTACCATGGATGGTAAGGAATGATTCTTGAACGAACGAGTAAAGAGGGCCAGAGTTGGGCATAACTCAGAAGTCTAATTGGTATAGATGATTATGATGAGTAATCAGAGTAGTGCGGAAAAAGCGGAATGTAAAGTGTTGGGTAGTTGATGGAGTAACTTAAGAGGAGTCAGAAAATTGGAATTCAATGATATGGGAATATGAGTATTGAGTTTCTTGAAGGAAGCAGTCGGTGAAAAGTGTAAGTATTATTTTATCTTTCAGATGGAAAGTATATTTAAGATCGATACGTTTGGTAGATGGAATGCATTACTGCAGTGTTGATCAATGTGATCATACCATGGTTGCGTAATTATAGTATTCAGTTATTGGGCGTATTGTATGGGTTGTACCTCAACTGTTCTATTGTTATTAACCTTTGGAAGATATAGCAAGTGGTACGCCTTTGGGTGGTCAAATGCGACATAAGAGCTGAGATTGAATGCGCGAGATGTGCTTCCTGTTGGTTATGTCAGATGAATTTTGAGGATCGTCTAGGCAAATGTTACTTGGGAACTGGAGAGTCAGATGAAGGACTATATCTGAAACTTTTCCGTTGAGATATGTTTTCGAGGACGAAAACTCTTTTAGTGGGGGAGAGTTGTAACATCCCAAAATTTCTTATTTAATTAATTTAATTAAGTTTTAAATTAATTAATTTGAATTAGCATTTTATTGGAATTATGTGGGAATAAATAATAAAATGTAGTATTGGGCCAAGTGTGGTATTAGTAAAAGGGGGGTGCTATGTTAGTAAAGCCATTTACTAATTAAAATGTTATTTTTCATAAAAATAAGGAAAATTGGGAGAAAGGAAAAAGGAACGTGAAAAGCAGAGCAGAGGAGATGAGGGATTGGGAAGCTGGTGCGTGAAGAGGAGCAATGGAGGGAGAGACCAATCAAGAATCTTTGGCTAAGGTAAGGGGGGACTCTTCCGATTAACCTCTATTATCGGGTCGTAGGCGTTAGGATTGAAATCATATACTATTGATTCGATAGAGAATATGTTCTAGGTTGGGGTTTTGGTATTTAGGTTCAATTTTGTGAACTTTGTGTAATTACTTGTTGGTAGTGATTGTTGATGTTAAAAGTGTTGTTTGATTGACGATATAACTCATATTGCATGTGAAATCCCTCTGTTTTTCGTATACAATCGTATTGGTTCGATTGGGGGATGTTTGGGGGGATTCAAGGTGCTGAAAACTGGTTTTTGGGTTGCAGGTACGAAGTAATCGGTTACCGAAAGGGGTGTAATCGATTACCCATAGTAAAAACAGCAAATATGGGATTTTGAACTTCAGTAACCGATTACTGGTGTTTGGGTAATCGGTTACCGCTGTACGTTTTTGAAAAATACTTATTTTTATAAAACTCATAACTTTTGATCCGTAAGTCCGTTTTGGGTGCCGTTCGAAGCGTTAGAAAGCTAACGGAATGCTCTTTATGATTAAAATAAATTAATTAGCACTAGATAATTTAATTATTGTGTGATTTTGAAAATGACATGTAATTGTATCTGTGCTAATTGTGATTTATGGAATTGATGAATGATAATTTCTATGTATTGTTGTGATTGTTACATGATGAATGTATGTTATACCAATGGTGGATAATTCAATATGTTGAATTGTGATGAATGTGTTAGACGTAGTATTATGATGATGTAAATCTCATGTTGTCGTTGTGTGGATTTGACGTACTTAGTACATAATTGTGGAATGTATTATTGTTGTATGCATTGTGTGATGAGTCGAGATATGATAATGTTGTTCATATGATTGAAGTGGCGATGTTGTGATAAGATCATTATAATATTGATAATGTGATCATGCGGTGATTGTTTTGATGTCTAATGATGTTATTGTGATTGAATGATGCATATATATAAACATACTTGATGATGATGATGATGATGAAATGAGTATTAGATGATGTTACTCATAGACTTGACGATGGTATAAGTATGTTCATATATGTTTGCATTCATTCATGTTCATTGGTGATACTGTATCCATAAGGGTGTGTTGGATCAGTGAAGGGCATGATTCCCATTGTGTGGAATCTGTGCCGGCAGGGCCGTATCTTGATGATGTTAGATCGGTCATGGGTTATTCCCATTTGATGATGTTGGTACCACATGCATAGTGTCAGTTGCATTCATATGCATGATTTTATAACATGATTGGAGGTTTTCCAGTGTTATAAATATTGATGATGTGTTGGTTGTTTATGATGATGAAACTTGCCTGAATATATGTTGATGTTGGGTGAATATTATATTGTTGATGTTCTGTCGTTTATGAACTGATAACATTGTTTAATTGTGAATGAGACTCACCCTTACTGTTGATCATTTTCAGATTGAGGATAGCGGTTGTTCGACTCGGTGAGGATTAGCTCATGAGTCAGTTGTTTAGTTAGCGTCAGGTGTCATGCTCTGATAGTTGTAACACTGGGGACGTGAATGTTTAGAGTTTAAGTTTTGATAACTCTAGTTATGTTTTGATGTTTGAAGGATTAGTTTGAAAGATGTTAAACTTAATCTGTTTGATTTAATTCCGCTGTGTTGACATGAATTGTTTTAATTAATGAGAATTTCCTCAGTGAATGCATGACACGACTGAACGATGTTTTTAATTTATTTTGAATTGTGACACCCTTTTCATGTACTCTGAATAAACTTATTTAATTTGCCGTGGGGTTTAGAAGGGTGTTACAGTCCTCACATTCCAAGAAATACTATTACTTATGCCAGAATGATCTCTGATATTCTGATAGAAGGTAATTTTTTGGATTCTATAAGGACTACTGGAGCGTCCCAATTCCTTGGAGTTGTTCAAGGTCCTGTCTTCAATGGTGTTGATCTGTTCAGAATTGATCTCATCAGGAACGTAACTTCTGTTGGTACAAGCTTCCCAGACATTCTGTCAAGAAGAGTTCTTGTTGAAGGCTTTGCTACTATGTTTTATTTAGAACTTCACAAGGCTGTAAAGCATTACTTGGAAGCCTTTGTTAGGACTCAATCTGTCGTTGATCCTGCGTGGATTCGTGGTAGAGTGCTTCCTTCTCTTGCTGATCTTCAGAAGAAGGATCAGAAGAAGCAAGAAGCAAAGCTGAAAAGAAAGGCTGCAGAAGAAGCTGCTAAAGAAGCTAAGAGGCAGAAGGTCACTTATGATCCTCTTAAAGTAGATTCGTTCCAAGCAATTCATTCTGGTAACTTCTCCAGGCAGGTATATCAACCACCTCCTTCTGAACCTCAAACTTCTATCCAACCGCCTCCTTCTGAACCACAAAACAACTTCACCATACCAAATCCACCTCCCCCATCTCTAACTACACCTGTCTTGAACCCTACACCACTAAATATCCATCCCCCAACTCCTTCTGATATGCCATCATCATCAATCCCCATCATAAATATACCATCCTCATCAACTCCCATCACAGATATTCCTTCCTCCTCAATCATCCCCATAGATATTCCATCTTCTTCAACCACTGCACCTCCACCTTCTCTATCCCATCCCCTACCTACTAGAAAATCCAATTCATACTACCTTCTCTACCCTGACTACAAATTCACCTTCAATCCACCTGAACCTGAACCCCGTATCTACCTGGAGATGTTCAGAAATGAAGTGATCAGTAGGCTGGACCTTTTGAAGGATGCTTCCTTCCATGGTCTTGATGATGTTTCCACAAGAAACCTCTGGAGAAGCTTTCGCCAGGATTTTCAAGTGGGTGCTATGGATGTTCAGAAGAGACTAGTAGCTGCTGCTCCTGGCTATGCTAGTTATCTTCTTGAGGGTGATAATGGTATCTACTATCATCCCATCAGAAACGGGAGAGTCATTGAAGAGAAGTTGTTCACTGATGAACTTGAAGAAGCAAGAATTGATGCAGCAATGGAAGCTAACCCTTGCAAAGATATTGTGGTCTGGAGACCTCAGTATCCAGTTCTGACTGGAGACTTCAAATTCTTGTTTGACTTGCTGAGGGCAAATCCTTCTGAGGAAGACTCAAGCTTGATCATTCCAGAAGTTGCTGATCCTCCAGAAGTTGAAGGTCCTTCTGCTCCAAGGAATCTAGCTGCCATTCTTCTGGCTCTTGAGAGTGGAGATTCTGAGGTGCCTGCTGCAGAGTATGGAGATTCTTCTATGGAAGAAGCAGATGCTGAAGATCATCCTGCTGACAGTATTCCTGCTGAGGAAAATCAAGGTGATGATCTGATCATGGAAGCTGCAGCTCAGAATGCTATCCCTCTGGACAGAAGTTGTGAAGCTTCTTCTGATGAACCTTCTCGTCTCGCAAGGACTCTGGAAGTTATTCAGAAGAACCAAGCTGAGCTATCTTCTCGCATGGATGAGCAACGCACGATCAATGCTGAATTCCGCACCTTCATGGAGAGGCAGACTGAGAGCAACAATGGGATTCATGACATGCTGGCAAAGATCATGTCCAAGCTAGGGTCATCTTAGTCTTTGAGTCTTATTTGTTTTCTTTGTTTGCTGCATCTGTTTTTCCTAGCATCCCTCTTGTACTTCTGAAGAATTTCTCTCTTTGGAAGATCAATGCAATTTATCTTTTCTTCTCTCATATTGTTTGTCTTGTTTTTTCATCTGAAACTTTTATGTTTTTGATGTTATGACAAAAAGGGGGAGAAAGATGTGATAAATGATCTGATTTACTCTATCAGTTGCTGGGAGAAAGGCTCCACATTTCTATCAGAACTTGCAAAGTTCTATGTCTTTGAGTGTTTTGCAGGAATTGAAGATCCTCTTTAAAGCTCAACATAAGAAGCAGAGACATGGGGAAAAGCAATTCTGTATAGAAACAAGCTCATGGAACTTGAAGCAAGCTGAATGCTACAAAGCTTCAAGATCAGAAGCAAGAAGGAAGAATGTTCTGATATTCTAATAATAGAATATGCTCTAACACATTCTTATTTCTTATATGTTCTGATGCATGTTTTTAGTTATAAAATATGCTCTGTAACAATACTTGTGTTTGCTCTGATACATAATTATATGTTCTGATACATATTTTATGTTCTGATTCATTCATGCTGACTTTTGTCGTTTAGTTTGTTCTGTAACATTTCAGGATGTAGAGATGCTCCGATGATGCTCTGGTACATTCAATAATGTTCTGATACAATCTAGCATGCAATGATTCAAGAAGAAATTCAAGCTCTGAAGCTGTCCTATGGAAGCAAGAATCAGAAGCTGTGAATGTTCCGAAAGATCTAAGCATATGTGATCGTCTCAACTGAAATGGAAAATACTCAGGGAAGTCCTTTATTTATAAAATTCTTCCAGTATTTATTTCAGGGGGAGATTGTTAATCTCAGGGGGAGACATATTCACACATTATGTTTATATGCTTATGCTATAGCTGTGTAATTGTCTTTAGCCGTCTGATATTCTGATTGCAAATTCATATCATTTATGTATGTTTTTGTCATCATCAAAAAGGGGGAGATTGTTAGAACAATATTTGTTCTGATCAATATTCTTAGTTTTGATGATAACAAGCATATGAATTTTGTATGAGATAATGTGGTACTCTAATACTATGAAATTTCCATTTCAGGAATTATATAAAGAGTATGCACAAAATCAGCTCAAGAAGCACTGACTCAGAAGGTTCAGCATGCAACATCAGAACATGGTTTGGCAAGACATCAGAAGATGGTCAAGCAGAATCAGAACATGGGTCTATGGAAGCATCAGAAGAACTTGAGTTCAGAAGCAGAAGCACTGAAGTTCTCATGGTATCACGCTCAAAAGCACTTCAAGGTCAGAAGACAAGAAGATGCTCTGCACCAAGCTGTTTGACTCTGATGACATTCAAACATTGTTTACACAAACATCAGATCAGAAGCAAGTACTAGACTACCAGGCTACTCTGACTGATAAAAGGAACGTTAGAAGCTATTAAAGGCAACGTCAGTAGACACAGCGAAAACAAGGCTCGAGGTAGTTGACAAAAGAGTGAAACATTAAATGCAATGCTGTACGGAATACGCAAAGCATTAAATGCTCCCAACGGTCATCTTCTCAAGTGCCTATAAATATGAAGTTCTGATGAGAAGAAAGGTTACAACTTATGAATTACAACGCTTGCGCAATATACAGAAACGCTGTAAAATTCAAAAGCTCTCAAACTTCATCATCAAACTCACTACATTGCTGTTGTAATATCTTAGTGAGATTTAAGCTTAAACTTAAGAGAAAATCACAGTTGTGATAATAGCTTTATAAGAAGCATTGTAACTCTTAAAAGAATTTGTTTACATTAAGTTGTAAGTACTAGAGTGATCAGGTTGTTGATCAGTATACTCTAGCAAGTCTTAGAAGTTGTCTAAGCAGATTGTTCCTAGAGTGATCAAGTTGTGATCAGGATACTCTAGAAGACTTAGAGTGTTTCTAAGTGGAAAACCATTGTAATCTCGTGTGATTAGTGGATTAAATCCTCAGGTGAGGTAAATCACTCCAAGGGGGTGGACTGGAGTAGTTTAGTTAACAACGAACCAGGATAAAAATCATTGTGCAAATTGTTTTTATCTTACAAGTTTTAAAGCTACACTTATTCAACCCCCCCCCCCCCCTTTCTAAGTGTTTTTCTATCCTTCAGAGAGCCTCTAGAGTCCATGTACCATGTGAGAGTTTATAGGTGTGATTTTTATGACGATATCATTAACATGCTTAGGTTGATATGGTTTTTCTCCTCTTGGTATCACATATTCTATACCTTTTCTAGCATTTCTACTAATTTCATAGATCATTGAAGCCATCTTGCTTCGATCTATGCTTTTAGCTAGAAATTTTTAAAAACTGTGATCATATTGTTTTATGACACTATCAAAACAAGTTGAACCTTCTAAGTCGGAATCTTTCTGAGTTTGTTGTAACTCATTTTTAATAACCGAGTTTTCACTTTTTAGTTTAAAAATATTTTTTTAACTCAGAGTTTTGTGCTTTTAGTTTTCTAGATTCTTCAGAATCAGATACTAGACCATGTTTCAGGTTCTTGTATTTGATTTGAAGTTTATGATTTTTTTCAAGAATTTCTGATAAGTTATCTTCTAATTAAGATCTAGAAAAGTTAGAGAATACCTCTTGTTCTTCTGAGTCTGATTGTGATTCAGATGAGCTAGCATCACTTGATATACTAACCATCAAGGCAATGTTGGCACGTTCATCTTCTGATTCAGATTCTGCTCCAGAAGATTATGAATCGTCTCATGTCTCCATAATAATTTTCTTCTTTTCTTTGTTATAACTCTTCTTTGGCTTTTCCCTCTTTAGTTTGGGACAATCGCTTTTGTAGTGACCAGGTTCCTTGCATTCGTAACATACAATTTCCTTGCTTCTAGACTTTATGTGTCCAGAAGATGATCCAGAGTGATCGTCTAATCTTATAGGGTTTCTGAACTTCTTTTGTCTATGCTTCCAGAGTTGTTAAACCCTTCTGGAGAGAAGAGATAGTTCGTCTTCTTCTGATGAGGAACCTCCAGAACTTTCTTCTTCTTCCTGAAAAGCGTTTTTTTAAACTTATTTTTAGATTTAAGAGCAAGAGACTTACCTTTCTTCTAGGGTTCATCTTCTTCGAGTTCTATCTCATGGCTTCTCAAGGAGCGGATAAATTCTTCAAGAGATATTGCGTTCAGCTTCTTGGCAAGCTTCAACGCTATGACCATGGGTCTCCATTTCTTTGGTAAGCTTCTGATGATTTTCTTTACATGATCAACTGTTGAATATCCTTTGTCCAGAACTTTCAATTCAGCAACAAGAATTTGAAACCTTAAGCACATTTCCTCAACTATTTCATCTTTTTCCATTTTGAAAGCTTCGTACTTATGAATGAGTGCAAGGGCTTTGGTCTCTTTGAATTGAGTGTTGCCTTCATGCGTCATTCTCATAGAATCAATAATATTTTTGGCAGAGTCTCTGTTTGTGATCTTCTCATACTCTATGTATGAAATAGCACTTAGAAGTATGGTTCTGGCCTTGTGATGATTTTTGAACTCTTTCTTCTGTTGATCAGTCATACTTTTTCTTTCGATCTTCTGACCACTTTCATTTACCAGATGTTTATAACCATCTGTTACCATATCCCAGAGATCAATGTCATGAGCTAAAAAAAACTCTCGATTATGTCTTTCCAGTAATCGAAGTTCTCTCTAACAAACATTGGTGGTCTGCCACTGATTTTATCTCTATCATTATAGTTATCATTGTTCTTGTTTTTAACTGGTTCCGTCATAGTGTTTTTCTTTTAGGATCTTTTTCTGAAACGGTTAAGTGTATGTATCCAGAACCATGCGCTTTGATGCCAATTGAAGAAACGAAAAACACAATAAGGGGGTTGGATTGGGTTTTTAAACAAATTAAAAACTTATGACACGTTTGGTTATCCTCGTTTGTTTGAACTCAAACTACTCCAGTCCACCCTATTAAGGTGATTTCTCCTCTCTTTTACGAGGTCTTAATCTACTAATCAAGACTTTGATTACAATAACACGAAGACAACCGTTAGCGTCTTCTCGAGATCAAAATACAATCCGGTTTGCTCAAGGAATAACAAATACAAAATACTTTTTAGTGTGTTAACAAAAGTGCTTCTAGTAAGCAATATCACAACCGTGATGTATACGTAAAATTATAGCACAATGATACTAATAGATAAAAATGTATGAATATTTTATGAGCGCTCTTCTTGCTTTCACGTGGGTAAATGTAGTCATCAAAATCTTCATAGTTGTCCTCTTTATATAGATTGAGATTGAGGAACATTGAGAGATATACTGGATTGATTTGAAAGGATGATAAAATGAGAATTAAATTTTCTTTCCAAACATAGAGATTCTGTCTGTAGTAATAATGTTCTAGCCGTTACTTTTTTATTTTGCATTAAAAAGTGTAACGTTATTGATCTTCTGATTGAACTTACTTTTTGATTTTGCGTTACTTGTTGCAGCTATTGCTTGTTGGTGCTTGAAGTGTTTTTGGTATTAGAGTTTAAGAACTCCTCGTTTGACTTCATAACTTCTTGTTCTTGTAAACTTCTCTCAATGACTAGAACTTCTTATTCTTGTAAACTTCTCTTAATGCAGCCTTTGGCTTCTGAGAGATCATTGTCTAGAACGTCTTATTCTTGTAAACTTTTCTCAATGCAGCCTGCTGCTTCTGAGAAATCACTGTAGGATGCTTCAGAACTTCTGCAAGTTAAACCATACAATTAGAGTGCATATTTGTTCTTATTGAAAATCATGTATTTGTTATCATAAAAAATATTTCAAAGATGTAGAGCCAAACTATGTTTTAACAAGTCTGATACTTAGCTTAGGGTTTATATGCATGCGTGTCTGATTGATTTTGTTTTTGTTGTGTGGATCCGTTTGATAAACTTAAGTTGATCCTGATATGTTGTTTGAATTGGTTATAATGTTGGATTCTGGGTAGGTTTAAGTTTGGTTAAATGTTAGGGATGAAGTTCATCATCCCAAATGAACTTCACAGGTTTCTAGGAAAGTTTTCAAGGTTAGGATTCATAAATTGTTAGGGTTCTAAGAACCCTAGGTTAGGCTTCATCTTTGTTTATGGGTTATGGATGAAGATAAGGTTAGTGTTTTTAGGGTTCGTGTTAGGGTTCTTATATCTCCAGGGTTGTAGGTTTTGTGGCTTGAATGTTTGAAGTTTCCGGTTGAAGTTCAACCAGAATGTGGGATGGGCGGTGTTTCCTATGGTGGTGACGATTTCCGATTGCCTGGGTTCTAGAGAGAGGGGAGAGCGTTGGAGTATATATATATATATATATATATATATATATATATATATATATATATATATAGAGAGAGAGAGAGAGAGAGAGAGAGAGAGTGAAGGGAAGAGAGATAATGGAGATAGGAAAATGAGAGGTTTGAAGAGAGCTCCGTTTAAATACTCCCTTAATCTCTGTCCGATGAGAGTACGCGTGGCCTTCTGATGGCCACACGATGAGTAAACCTTTGACCGGTCCCCTGCCTGCGCTACCACTCTATTCCTTAGTCAACTTAAAATATCTACCATTTATTCTCCATACTTTTGATGAATGCCTCAGAGTTAACTTATGTTGGCCATGTGATCTAGATCCTACGTCTGAGAAGCTTTGGCATAGGTAAACTGTCCCAAATGACCCTTACCTCACGAGATGGGTTTAACGCCCATTTGGGTTAAGCCCATTTCTATCCTCCCTGATTGCCTATCTTAACCAAAAATACACCCCATATGATTTTTATTATTTTCTCTATTATTTATTTTATTTATTAAATTTAATCTATTTGGATATAGACATTTAAATTAATTTGGCATAAAAAACATGTCCTCTATTTTGTACATTCATTTTTAGCGCATTTAATTTATCTTATTCTCGTTCCTCATAAAAATAAATTAGGATTTTATCCTTATCTCCTTTTACCTGAAATTAATTAATTGTCAATATTTCATATGTACATGACTATAATGTTGTGTGCATGACATTAAAACTTTTGCACTCATTGCAATAAAAGTATCTAACCAATTCAAATTATTCTATTTTTCTAATAACATAATCAAATGCTATACTTTTTTTCATAAAGTTAAAAAACACTAACCAAACAAGTACAAACTACGATGACTCTGACGAAAGGGGTGCCTAACACCTTCCCCTTTCTTAATCACATTCCCCTTGCCATGAATTGACCATTTGAAGAAACATATCAACATCTCTTACGAAAGCTTCTCGAAGGCTCACTTGTGCAAGATTTCTTCTCCAACGTCTCTCTATTTAAGGAGCTAAAAACTTGAAGAAAAAGTTCTGAATGAACTATTGAAAAAAAAGAGTTTTTACTTTTTCAAATCAAAAGCACAAGTTCAACTTAGAATTTTTTAACACTTGTACATTCTTAAAAGTCCTGAAGTCTTAAGAGTCTTTTGTATTGTATCTTGTTTACACCTCTAATTGTATATCAAGTGCAACTCTTAATAAATCTCATATGTAATGGTTAGATTCTTTGAAGTCTCTTGCTTGTATGTTTGAGTATCTAGAAGTATCTTGCTTACGTGCTTGAGCATTAGAAGTCTCTTACTTGAGGGTTTGAGCATTGGAATTATGTTGCTTGCGTGCTTGAGCATTTGTAATCAAATTTGGTTATAAGTGAAAATCCCTTAGAAGTACAAGGGTACTGAACTACTCATGACTTGTGGGAGGAACCATGATATATCATTTGTGTCTCTCTTTCTTTCTTCTTAACCTCTAAACTGTTTTAATCCACTTCTAAACACTTAACTCTGATTCAGATTCTTGACCTTGTGTTCAAAATATTATAAGAGATCTTTGAAAAGAAAGGAAAAATTAACACAATTTAATCCTTTTCTTGTGTTTTTGTTGCCTTCACTTGAGATAACTTCTTTGATTAGAGAATTCAGTAGATATCATTTGACCTTAGGTTTTGTCATGAATTGATATTTAATCTCACAAAGAAAATCTTGGTCTCAAGAGAAAATCTCGATTATTGAACCTTCTTTAAATATAAAGACTTCACATAATTCCGTTTAACATAAGGTGAAACCCTCATCAAAACCATCTTGATCATTAAATGGTTGCAGAAAATTGTACCTACAAGCACATATATTCACATTCTTCCCCTATTTTTGATGATGACAACACATCTCTCAGGGAGGTGGCAAAAAAGAAAAACACGGGTAAATGACTAGAGTGGTCCTAATTGTTTGGTTAATCATTTAGCCCTTATCTAATCAAATGGATTAATCCTCCAATTGATTGGCTAGGTCAAATTTTTTTTCAATCGATTGTCTTAAGTCCCCGATCGATTTGATAGTTAAAAAAATATTTCAAAAGAGGGTAGAAGTTTCTTAATCACTTGGCTCAGCCTTAAGAATATTTTAAAGATATAAAACCGATTAAAAAAGAATGTTAAGTGTGTGAGTGTGTGTGTGTGTGTTTGAGCTGTGAGTGGCCTTATCACTTAAGATTTACTTCCTACTTTTATAAAACTCTAGTCACTCAGACAGACACGATCTAACGAGCATTTATACTTTCTTTCATAACTTTGAGGCTTTGAATATTTTTGCTAAATACTTTTAATTATATACGCACTTCAATGGAATATTGAGTCTCTTTTATTGATGAGGCTTAAGATATTTTTCCAGTTGGGTCACCATCATTAGAGAGTTGAAAGCTATTTCCACAAACTTCAACAACCACTGACTTTGTCGTCAATAAAATTTCTGAAAGGATCATTTGTGGAATTATAAACTTTATACATAAAAATAAATAGATCCATATTTTCCCCTTTTTTATGATGACAAACCATTTCTTAGGTAGGTGGTAAAAAAATAGATAGATATATAATTGGAATAGTTAAGCTCCCACTCAATTAGTTAGATAGTATAACTCTACTCCTCCTGAGAGTATACTTCTCCCCTTGGCATAATTAAAAAGTCAGAATATAATCAAAGAACATAGATAACATATTTTCTTAGGTAAAAGGAACGAGTTACCTGATAAGGAGACGAGAGAGAAAAATCCAGAGTGAGGCATAATAAGAAGAACACATGATCATACTTCTCCTCAAAATGGCAGCCTACTGCTTTGAGATCAACTAGTAGGTAATATTTTTATAAGTCATACATGCTTTGAGAGATATCAAGAAGATGTTGAACTCTTTCTGGTGGGGAGGAGGTAACAATAACAAGGGTATAAGGTGGTTAGCGTGAGATAAGTTTCCGTGTACTAAGAAGGAAGGGGGGATGGGATTTAGAGATTTCAAAGCATTTAATATGGCTATGGTTGCTAAACAAGGTTGACATTATTTTGTCAAATCCTAACTCGTTGGTGGCCAGAATCTTCAAAACAAGGTATTATCCTAGATCCTCTTTTTTCAAAGCTAGTATTGGTAGTAATCTGAGTTTTGTGTGGAGGAGTTTATGGAAATTTAGGAATGTTCTAAACATTGGTTGTAGGTGGAGCGTTGGGGATAGGAGCAAGATCAATGCTATGAATGAAACTTGGCTAAGAGGGAAGCTATAAAGGCGTTTGAGAGGGCCCCAAGATCAAGGTGCGTATGACCTTACCGTTAATAATATTATGTTGTCTCATGTTAAGCAGTGGGATGTTCACAAAATTCATCACTTGTTTGACCATGAAGTCGCTAACGATATCCTTTTGGTTCCATTGGTAGGGGAAGTGGGGGAAGATTGTATGGTTTAGAAGGAAGAGAAAAATGGTGTGTATAGTGTGAGGTCTGGTTATAGGTTATGGAGGAATGCTCAAATTAACCGGTCAGAGTTTCAAGTGGAAGGGGGATTGGTGTAGTTTATGGAACATTAAAGCTCCACCGAGGGCCAACCATTTGTTGTGGAGAATTCGTAGGGGATGCCTTCCGACGCGTATTAGGCTTCGAAGTCATCATGTCCAGTGCCCTTCAGATTGTCATATGTGGGATAATATTGATGAAAATGATTGGCACTTATTTGTTGGTTGTAATTCTACGAGCCACTGTTGGGGGGAAATAGGGTTGTCTTCTATTATTGAGCCGTGAGTTCAGTCCTTTAATAGTGCTAAGGAAACTATTTTTATATTTATAGTAAAGAAGACAAGAGGACGGATGAGAGAGTTGCCGTTATGATTTATGGGCTAAGGAACAATAGAAACAATGTGATTTGGAATAATGAACGGGAAGAAGGAACAAAGTTGGGTGTACAAGCTTATTATAATTGGCATGATTGGTATATGGTTCAAGAAGAAACTAATGGAGAGCATGGTCAAATTCCTCAAGCAACCTGGACGCCTCCGAGTGTAGGGAAGGTGAAGTGTAACGTTAATGCAGGCTTTCATAATCATTTGGGAACTACGAATAGGGGCTGGTGCGTTAGAGATCATTTTGGTAGATTCATTGTTGCAGGTATGGCTTGGAATATTGGTATTCTCTCCGTCATTGAAGCAGAATCAATGGCTTTAAAGGAGGTTATTCGAGCAGCTATATGTATGCAGCTCGATAATGTGATTTTCGAGAGTGATTTTCAACGGGTGATTCATGTTATTCACTCTAATTTTTATGGTAGCTTTGGATTTAGTTTAATCATCTTGGCTATTAAGAGTTTGTTACTTTGTTCTCCTAACTTTGAGGTGAAGTTTATTAAACGCCAAGTGAATTCGGTTGTTCATTTACTAGCAAAAGCGACCAACTCTTGATCTAGGCATAGTGTTATTAATCTTATTTCTCTTTAGGGAAGGGAATCATTGCGCGGATAGGCTCGCTAACTTAGGATTACATGTACATGATTTTACTTGGTGGGATGTTGTTCTTATGGAAATTCTAATGGAGTTTGCTAAAAAACTCTATAGGTCTTCCTTGTTATAGAGTAACTCACTAAGGGGTTTTGGTTTGGTCCCCTTAATTTCTTTCTCTGTAATCTCTTTTTTATTTTATATATTTTGTGGTCCACCTTCTTATTAAAAAAAATCAATTATTATTTGATATGAATTAAATTTGTTTCTGTAGAAAAAAAACTTATTAAATAAAAACTAATGTCACGTGCAAATATTTATTTTGTAAAAACATATTATGAGACATATAATTAATTAGAGGTAACAATTAAAATCTGGTTTAAGTAATTAGGCTTACACGTTGTGTACAGTCCCTTTTCAAATTTTTATTTTTGCATACTTGAGTTCTTCCATAGTTATATTAAATATTCTATATAAACATTATTTTTCTTTCCATATCTGAAACTCTACGCTGATAAAAAATTCAACTTTGAAACCTCCTAAAAAGTTAAAGCAAATTTTAACATACTCTTTTAATATTATGTTTTACATAAGAAATATAATTAATGTGGTTACACGTTATTATGTAAATAAAAAAAACTGAGTCAATTTTGGTCCCTATTTAAACACATATCTTAATATTCATTTTGTATCAATCAAACAAACATAAATATATATTCTATAACATAACACATTTGCTAAAATCAGATGGCAGGTCTTAGCTTTTTTCTTATCTTGGTTGCTTCCATTTGTACAACTACAATAGCTTCAACCCCACCTGCTGAGATGAAATATTTGCATAAATGTGCAGAAGCTATGGGAACAGAATGTGGAAAACAAGTATACAACAAAATATTTACTTCAAATGTGACTGAAGTTACTGAAGATTGTTGTTATAAGGTTCTTCAAACAGGATATTATTGTCACACCAAAATGAGTTTATTCATTCTTCAAACAAACCCTAGGTACAAGAATGAAGAATGGATGCATTATCTTACCAATGGTGACGAAATTTATCAGACATGTGATGTCCTTACTAAACCCGAAGACCCCAGATTTTTGGGGACATGCGTTGAAGAAATAGGGGCAAAATGTGGAAAAGAAATATATTACAACATAGTGAATGATAAGAGCATGAGTAAGGAATGTTGTGGAAAGCTTGTGAAAATGGGTCAAAAATGTCATATCAATATGGCCAAGGCTTTGATTCGTACCCCAGATATGAGGAAGGTAGATGCAGTTAAATTTCTAGAAAGGAATTTGAAAGTATTTTTTCAGTGTAAAAATAGGCAATAAATCTTCTTATGAGAGTTAATACAACCAAAATTGGAAATAATCTATATGGAAGCCAAATATATAATTATCATTTGTTTTAATTGCTTCCATTTACGAATGAAAATCTTCCACTTATATAAATTGTCTCTTTTTTTTTTTCTTTTCAATACTATATTTGTCCATTAGTGCTAATTAAATTATTTATTTATAAAAAATGTTGACATAAAGATGTATTTTTCGGAAGAAAAAAACATTTGGTATTAGATGCTCAAAATAAATAAAGTTGGACTAAATCGATCCTTCTAAACTAATCTTTATATGAAATTTATTATTCATTATACTTTTTTTTATCTTAATTAAGTGCACCATGTTATTGAGGAGAAACTAAGCATCCCGCCACGTAACAAATAAAATTTACTTATAATAAGGGGAAACCGAAACAAAACTGTTTTGGATTGGGTTTGTGGTTGGTCCAACGTCGAGCACAGTCTAATCCACGCCTATGTTGAATACGCTCCAAAGTGCTAACTCAATCCATTGGGGGTTAGTAAATGGCACTTTTTCCACGTGCACCTCACCCAAAGACACGACAACAACTGCTCCCCACTCTTCGCATGGATGAAGAAACTATCTTGCACTTCATAACTGGCAAGTCCACCCACAACCCGGAGGTTATCGGGAAGTTGATCCAGGATGATGAGCACATGTCGCTCATCACTACTCACGTAGAAATCCTGGCAGTCATCTGTTATGGGCTTGGACTATCAATCCATAACGAAGACCGTTGGTTCAATGCTGGGGGCTCACTACAAATACCCTCCTTTGCAGTGAAGTCACCAATTTTCCGTAGCGGAGAAAATTTGAGATCAAAGTCATTGATTGTCTCGACTCATATTTAGTGAAAGTCGCCACCGTGCTTTATTATTTCCAAATGAAATGGAAAAAGAGCGAAATAAACCCAAAGAAATTTTTAAATAAAAAATAAAAATAAAAAAGCAGAGATCTTAGGTACGAATGTTGATTATATAAGGGGAAGGTGTTAGCACCCCTCATATCAGTGGTACTCCATAGGAACCATTTTGAAAATTTGTGTGTTAAAAGATATTGTGTGCAAAAGAAAAAGAGTTTGTTGTTTTAGAAATATGCTCGGCAATGTTGCACCCCAAAATTTGCCCACATATTTATTCCTAACTGATTTTTACTCCACATTCATATGCATCTTTCATTAATCAAATAACTTTGCATTGGATCAAGGATCTTGGAAGCTAGGGTTTTTGTATGGTCGTTCATGGTGGACTTCTTTCTCCTAAAGCTACAAGGTTTTTCTCTATGAAGATTCATCAGAGGCAAGAAGACTATGGTTCTTGTACACAGTATCTATAATCGTCAATTCATCAGAGATTCATTGGATTTCATGTCGAGGTGTTCTTATGTGCTTCAATACTTTCTTCCTCGAGGATTCTTCAATGCATTATTGTTATGGTGGATTGAAATATCAATGTGAGTCATGGCATGAGAGATGAACTTGTGAATTCATTGTGATTAAGGAAGTTTTTGTTCTCATCATTGGTACTCGTTGCCTACAATATAAGTTGACTTGGATCTAAGATAGAAGTTAAGATTTTCAAAGTGAAGGTTAAGTAGTTGAAATCCTTATTTGGAAACACTCATTCAAAGGATTGCTTGATACCATGGATTCAAACGGTTCAAATTAGTCAATGAATTGATGTTGTTTAAAGCACCCGAGTTTGAAAGATTTGTTCATTAAAAGGCATAATCCATGTTCAAAGGCCATTCATAAGTGAAGTTCCATTCGAGGGGTCGAGGTCAAAATTCATACATTCCTCAATTTCATTCACTCATCTAATACCATTGTTTATCAAGACCATACAAACAAAAGGAAGAGAAATATAACAAAGTTGGTTTTGTCCATTGAATGTACAGATGCATTACTAAATTCCTCACAAAGTCCAAATGCCATTCACCTTCATGATCAAGCTTTTGTTCATTCAATCCATAGAAATATATATTACCAAGTCACAGTACACAATTACAAAAGGAAAAGAGGGAAACCATTCATTTCATACTATTTGGAACATAAGTCGTCGTCACAAATTCATCACAATTATAAAGTTTAAGCCGCGTGGAATACAAGTTGTTGCAAGTTTCAATTATTATACAAAAAGAAAATTACAAAAGAAAAGCCACGGTTGACCGTCGACTTGTTGACTCTTCGACTAATTCAATTGACTTCCTAGACCTAATGCTCTCCTTTTCAAGGTCATTTGGTCTCTTTCTCCAAGTCCTCTTCATTTCTTCACATCCTCATTTTGCTCTATGTGCTATTTCAAGTGTCATTCCAAACTACTCCATAAAGTATAAACCTGCAACAAGAAACATCATCATAAAACAGTCCATAAACCAGATGTGTTCAACTCCTACACTACAAGAGAAAACCAGAGTCAATCATGTTCAAGAAATTCCCAAGTGAGAAGTTCACCATCAACAGCCCCATACTTCCTATCAATTTCAAAACCTATCCCAAAACAGTACCATTTAACCATATACAGTCAATTTGAATTCACATTCAAAATCCCACATATACACATTCAAGCATATCTACAAACCAAAATAAACTTCAATTCAAGCCATAAACATAACAGCCATAACAAACATACTAAATCAGCTCAGAAAAGCAAAACAGTCACAAACTGTCATAACACCACCTTTCATAAATCAACTCCAACTCTCTATGCTAACCTAGAAGTCAACCTTTTATTTGTCTTAAACTTACCATTTTTTCTCTTTTATTAATTCTTCAAACAAGCTGTAACAATTAACTTCATAAATACTTACATACATTCACAAGCAAAGTTCATACACCTACAGTTCCATCCCTAACAATTTTCAAATAATAAAACAGGTCCAAATGCTTACGGTCATGTGAATACGTACCGTCGTAACATCATTCCAACTTCAGTATGTTGTGCAAAGTTGTCGTACATCACAGCCTCGTAAATCTTTGGTCAAACGCATGATGCGGCGTATACATTTGGTTTGAAGCGACCGGTACAGCTCCACGCTCCAAGTTCAACATCAGTGCAGCCATCACAAATACAATCCAAATGATAAACAAGTTATGTCCACTCTAAACAACTTCAGCATGCTCACAATGATCCCTGTTGCAAAACCTACACAAACCATCAAAGCACCTGCATACATCAGCCAAGAGAAATTCTATTCAGATTCAAACCAAGAAAAAGCATACAAATCCTACATTAAACCAAGTAACAACAGCCCTGCATCCATTCTCATAACTAATCTCATTCCTAACTAACAAGTAGCCCATAACAGAATTTTCTATCAATTACTAACTACCATCAACAGTTGCATAACTAACAATTAACAGTTTTGTAACTAACTAATTTTTAAATGTCAAATTCCTGTCACAACCATAACTAACTCCTAACCAATTTTTACTTAACATCCAGCTAACCTAACAACCTTAAACCTAACTAACCAATTTCATAACCACCCCTAATTAGTTATTAACCATCAAAAACAGATTACAACTAACTGACTCCACTAACAACCTATAACTTTAAACCAATCACAACTGAATCCAACAGAAAAGTTCCAGCTCAGCAAACTCGTATAACTAACCTCCCTAATTGCAAAAAAGAGAAGAATAATTACACTAACAGTATATAACAGAAGTTCATAACAGAAAGAAAAAAAAAACTGCAACTACCTGTAACAAACTTCATTCTTTCTCCATTGAATTCACTCTTCAATTCCTTCATCTTCATACGATCCACCAGAAGGAAAAAACCAGAAAATCTTCTCTAAAACCTTCATTCTCCCTTCAACCTGAACCTCTTCATTCATCTTCTTCTTCATCTTCTTCACAAATTCATCATCTTCTTCTCTCTTCATCACCAAAGCTCTTCAACCTTCCTCAATTCAATCACCAACAGAATAATTGAACACAAAAATCAGAAGAGAGATAGAAGGAATTCGGCTAACAGAAAATCAGAAAAAAAGATCATAACAGAAAATGAATCGTGTAACTAACCCCTGAACTGATTCCGCAATCTTCAAACTCCTGCAAAATCTTCAATCTGAAATTTTCTTCCTCCGACTCTCACTATCTTCTTCAACAGGAACAACAGAAAATCGCAACCTCTGAATTCCCTGATCCTCTATTGAAGCCGCATCAAGAGCTCAACATCGCAGCGCAGAAGTAAAGATTAAGAGGAGGAAGCGAATGCGAAACTCACCGTTTTTGGAAAGATCACCTTCACCTTCAGTTCTCTGCAGTTTCAACGCGTCGTCGTCAACAAACGACAACAACACACCTCATCATCATCGCGCATCGTGAACATAGAGAATAAAATCGCCTACGAAGCGAAGCAATCGACCTGAAGTCTGATTGGAGATTGAGGGATTGGCGAGAGGGAGATGCGAGAGAGGAGAGGACCTATCGGAATTCTTAATCGGCGATTGAGAATGAGGTAGAATGGCCGGACGACGTTGCGTGTTTGATCGGAGAAGAAGGATCCTCCACCGTGCCTTCACCGTCGTCGCGAGTTCGTTTGAGAAAGGAAGGATAGCGTGAAGAATTTCAATCGTCACTCACAGTCACAGGTAGCCCTAATTCCTCTTTCTATTATTTTTATTTTTATTTATTTATAATTAAAATTGTTAATTGAAAAAAAATAAAAATCTGATTGTGATCCATAGTCTCCTTGGGCCACCGAATTGCATAATACACCCCCAGCTACAGGCCCAATGCATATTTACAAGAGTTTTCAGTTTATTTCAATAATTGCTTTTGCACCCCCATTAGACAGGTTAAGATTTCTTTTTTCATTTTAATTCTCTTATAACTTTTGTTCCATAAATCAGTTTTGGTGCAAATAAAAATACATTTTAGGTAGTCTTATGAGTGTAGATATTTGTAGTATTTTTTTTAGGATTTTAGAAATTGTTTCATTATTTTTAATAAATCTTTTTCTTAGATATATTCATATTTTCTCATGTTTTGATAGGCTTTACAATTTAATTTGTTTAAAGGCCTTAGGCATAGAATTTAATTGTCATTTTATTTGTGGAATCAGTAGACTCATGTGTCATGTTGCGTATAAAAAATAAAAGTTCAATTCCATGTTTTGATTAGATTTCCATTAAATTTTCTCTACCTATTAGGGTGTGTTCCTAAGTGGTTAACCATGTGAATTTAGCCTATAATTTGATTTGCATTTATGCAATAGCCTTAGTTTCTTTTTGTATATACTATTAGGGATGTTTAAAGGTACCAAGACTTGAAGTAGAATTTTAAATCTTTTTTCTTCTATTTTACTTGAATTTTTCTTTTTATATGTACATATTTGTTTTGTTTAGTATTTCCTTGTAAATAATTTCATTTGATTGACATAGGGATAGAATTTTATTATAATCTTAGTATATTTTCCTTAGATGATAAATAGGAATTAGAATAACACTTAGATTAGGATATTAGATTTAGTTCCCCTCTCTCATTCCTTTTTTCTTTTCAACCTTAAAACAACTAATAAATAGAGATACGAATCACGCCTTACTAATAGTGAGAGAGAAATGAGTGGGATTTATTCCCTAATCTGTTTCTCAATCACTTAGTGGGAGAGAAATGAGTGGGATTCATTCCCTAATCTGTTTCTCAATCACTATATAATGAGAGAGAAATGAGTGGGATTCATTCCCTAATGTGTTTCTCTACCATTATACATTTTTATGTGATTCAAATCGCAAAGTAATTCCCTTAAAAAAATACCCAACCAAAAACACTTAAAACACTTAACAAAGGTTCAAAGTAAAACAAAGTAATGAAGTGGTGCGAAACCCTGTATTGGGTTTTGTTCATCATGTAGTTACATAAAAAACACAAACCCAAGATTCTTTTCTGCTGTTAAGAACAAGTTAAGTCCAGTCCAGAATTAGGCGTATAAGTCTCTAAAGGTCGAGCATCGTGGATTGTGACTTTAACCTTTATTCAATTAAAAAACACAAAAAAATGGAAACTATTGAGCCGGACAACGGTAGCTCTGTCTCCTGGTAAGGGATACGTAGGCATTGGGTCGCGGGGCCTAAGTGAGCACACTTGTAAATAATTCCTTCTTTTCCCCGTATTTCTTTTGCATTCATTCGCATTTAGGTTTAGACATAGATACACCCTTTAGATAGAAACAAACATAGGTGGATATCATCGAGTACGATGGGCGTGAGGGGTGCTAGCACCTTCCCCTTGCGTAACCGACTCCCGTACCCTGTTCTCTGGTCGAAAGACCTTGTTCTTATTTGATTTAGGTTTCCTGGTATTCCTTTCCCTCGAGGGGATAAATATATTAGTGGCGACTCTAGTCCATTTTTCGCGGTAGCGATAGGCAAGACATAAGATTTTGTGCCTACATACCTCCTTAGTGCAATGGAGAAGTCAGAGCAAATGTAGTTCCACTTAAAAGGGAAACAAAAGATTTTAAAACTGGATAGACACTTTATCATCATAGTAGAGAAAACTCAGCCAACCATACTTGAACATGAGAACAGATGGATCCTTTGCTTAGAGGTGTCAATTTAAAGGGCTAGGGCCTAATATTTAAGACCCTAAAAATAGAAAGGGCCAAAAAATTTAAAAGTAAACGAGCCCCAAAATAAATAGGGCCTTAAAATAAAGGGCCCTAAATTTGAAGTAAGGCCTCTAGGCCCAAACTTTTTCACAAAATATTTTTCATAAAAAATTAACTTTTTAATTGTTCATTAAAAATTTTTTTTTTTAATTTTTAATAAAAAATTAATTTTTTTTATTTTTTGAAAAAACATATTTTTTTTATTTTCACAAAATTCAACTTTTTTATATTTTCGAAAAAAATGACTTTTATATTTTCGAAAAAATCGTTTTTTATCGAAAAATCGACTTGTATTTTTGTCAAAAATAGGGAATTTGCCAAAAAAAAGTCAACTTTTGTATTTTTGACGAAAAACCAATTTCTTTCAAGAGAAAGTCGACTTTTTTATATTTTCCATAAAAAATTCGGCTTTTTTCGAAAAAAGCCAACTTTTTATATTATTAATTAAAAAAAAATTCCAGAAAAGTCGAGTTTTTACAATTTCGAAAAAAATCGATTTTTTCTAGAAAAGTCAACTTTTTATATTATCGATTAAAAAATTGTTTTTTTTCCAGAAAACTCGAGTTTTTACAATTTCGAAAAAAATCGATTTTTCTGGAAAAGTCAACTTTTTTCTTTTTTGAAAAAAATCGATTTCTTTTTTAAAAAATCTTTTTCGAAAAAATCATCTTTTTGTATTTTCGAAAATTTTTTATTTATTTTCCAGAAAAAGTCGACATTTTTATTTTTGAATATAAGACGGTTATGTTTTTCGAAAAAGTCAATTTTTATATTTCGACAAAAAATCTGTTTTTTTTTCTCGAAAATATTTGTTCAAACTATTTAGTTTCAAACAAGTTATAATTTGGGCCCCTTACCTAGGCCCCATAAAAAACAAAAATATAAGGGGGCTTTGAAATATGGGGCCAAAAAATTATTTATTTAGTAGAGGGCCTAAAAAAGAGGGGCTTTATAAGGGCCTAATTGATAGGGTTTAACAATTTTGGGCTTTTTTGACCCCTCTACCTTTGCTTCACAAATAAAAGATGGGCTCCAACTTGGATAAATCAACAAGTATGCCACTAGCTCTTTCAAGTGGAAAATGATCAATCATAAAAATCAATATCAAGGGGTTGGGGGATTACAACTCCACCATAACAATTAGTCATGTATAAACTTTTGAAAAAAGAGTCATTAAGGGCAAAAGGTTTTAAAAGAAAGTTTATAAAAGAAGTTTGCAAACATAAGAATATTTTGAAAAGGAGAGAAGAATTTTAAAATCAAAGAAGATGGGAGGAGATGAAGGGACTATCCTAAAGCATAAAGTAAAAATCTAAGGATAAGAACAATCTAACCAAACAAGAACCCAACAATTGACATTAAAGAGTCAATGTAGATTTCTCATCCTTTGGACTTAAACCATAACCAAGCAAGCACAATACCAACTATATAAGATCTTGATGAACTTAATATCTTCATGTATAACTTGCACAAAGCTTTGGAAATACACCATGAGATATTAAGACAAGAATTGGGCAGAGTAACAATTGTGTCCAGATGAATTTCTCATCACAATGTCTTGGAATTAACCATCAATGACTTTTAAAAAATCACCTGCATATACAAAGATAAATAACCCAGTGCCTTGGAGTAAACTCCAAGAACTTCCAAACAAACAAACACAATACCATCAAAGTATCAAGAACTCAGATGAAACTCCAACGTGCTAGGATCAAGATCCTAATTCTAAGTCCATAGGTATATCCTCCAAGATAAGGGTAAGATAGCCTAAGTTCAAGTCCACATTAAGTATTTTATAGTTCAAGTAAATTATTAGTGTTTTTAAGAATAAAGTAAAAGGTCCAAATGGACAAAAGAAATAGTGCATAAGCATAAACATATGTCCAAATGGACAAAAAGAAAAGTGCATAAATATAAACATGATAATGAATGTGTCATACCCCAAAATTTTCCCATCATATTTACTAATATTTCAGTCCATCTTACTTTCAAATGAAGGAAGCATGCAGTCTCTCTCTTAAACAACAACCCTCAAACTAGGGTTTTGATCTTCTCAAAGTAAAATCAGTATCAGATACCTTAAGTGGATCCCATGGTCTCTCATATGCCTCAGAGAATCCTCACAGCAGGTTTCAAGCTCTGAGTCATAAGATTGCTCAGTCTACAATTCAAATGGTCAACAGTCGACTAGTTTGATCTAAAAGTCAACTATGGTCAAAGTACAGTCAAATTTCCTGATTTTTGGTCAATATCCTCATTCTGAAGTATCATTCATCATTCGATCAAGGATTGATCATGATTCATCAAGGAAAGCTCCAAAATCACCAAATGTCCAAGTTACTAATTTAGGGTTTTGAACTAAAAGTCAACCCAACTTTGACTGATCATATCTCTCCCATACTTTATCAGAAATTCCTCAACCAAAGATAATTCTAAAGGAAATTTAATTCTCTACAACTTTGATGTTGGGCCCAAGGTCAAGAAATGCTTCCGCCTAAGAGATATGGGCCAAAACATTACAGGTCCTTCTAGAAGCTCGCAAAAAGCTATTTTTTGCCAGGAGCAATATCATCAAGATAAAATCTTCAAATGAAAAATATGTTCCAAAGTGACTTGTAGAGGACATCTTGAGGTTTCCAGAAAGTCCTAAAACATCTCCATATGATAAATATTGATGTTTTGAGCTATTGGGCCTAGCTTTTTGACTTTAAACTCATCCATGGACTAAGTCAAGACCTATAAGTTTATTATTTTATGTTTATGACTTTTATTTATATTTATATGGATTTTTATTCATTTAAATGATAAATAAATAAAATAAAATATAAAATAAATAGATAAAATCATAAAGGATGGTTTGAATCTTTTTTTTTAAACAAAAGATCAGATTTAAGAGAGCAAAAACGTGTGGAGATTTGATTGGTAGCTTGATTGGCTTTATTGAGCACCAAAATAGAAACTTTCAATATCTTTTCAAAATCAAACACCAATCTTGTGATTTGAAGAGATTTGAATCCAAATTGCCTGACCTAATTTGTGTTATATATATATGTAATTCGTGCCAAAGCAAAGAGGGGAGGATTCATAAGGTTTTTGCAGTGGGAAGAACCCTAATTTCTCTTGAAAAATTTCAAAGAAAATTAAATTCGCTCTTGGATTTGGAGAACAATTGAGGCCGTTCTAAAGACTCAAATAGCTTCCCAGGCCTTCTCTAAAGCGAATTCAATTGACTCAAACCTTCAAAGCATCCAAAATCATCATCTGCACATTCACAGTTTTGCTATTTATTTTTGAATTCGATTTCAGTCTTTCATGCATTTGGATTACTGTTTGATTATATATTGTTAAGAGCCAAAATGTAGTTATTTTGTGTTTGTAAATAGTGGCACTTATCGATACTTTTTGTTAATACCGTTTGAATAATACCCCGTTTTGTGTATAAATACGTATACTTTGTGAATAGATGTATTTTCATATACTTTTATACTTTTTGATAGTTTTCTACTCTTTTTGTAGGTATTCTTGCGTATTTGGAGCATGAGCAATAAAGAGACGAAGACACGACTTCAAACGCGCGATTTTGAGCGACGAAATCAATTCATTCGGTGGCTAAGGCTCAAAATGAGGATGATAAAAATCATCAATTGGACTTCCATTTATTCATTTTTAGATAGGAAATTGAATAAGCTTTCCAACGCTTCGAACCGGGCGCAAATCGGAGTTACGGTTCTCAAGTTACGCAATTTTTACTAAAAGCTATTTTTTCAATTCAGCAGGTTGGGCGCGATGCGCGCTGTACCAGATCCAAAATTGCATAAATAGGCGAAAATCAGATTTTTTAGGTTATGTTTTGGGTATTTTTGAACCCCAACTCATCCAAGGTCATTTTTGGGTAGATTTGGCTTGGAAACACCATTGGAGCTTGTAATCGGATGATCGGAGGTCGAATTTCTCATCGATTGGTGTTGACAAACCAAGAAATGTTTGGTTCCTCTTCTTCTCTTCTCTTTGTATTTCTCTTTTGGTGAGTTTGTATGTAAATTACTCTAAACCCATGGATGTTTGTTGCTTTTTCTACTAGTTGTATAAAGTTTGCTTTACAAATCCTAATTGGTGTTTTTCTGATCTTTTTGCTTAAATGCTTTGGATTTGTGTTTTTGTAGAAATAGACATCACAAATCTTGATTAGGGGGATATCTGTTAGCTTTTGATTCTAGACATAGGATTGGGGTTACCATCCACTTAATATCTGAGTTTAATGCTTCTGTGTTGTTCGATCGGTTGAGACATCGTCGAAAGAGCAATATAGTTGAACTCTCGTCGGTGTTGCAGACATGGACATTGATGTGAGAGATATGTGGTGATTCTGATGAGTATTGTAGATTGAGTACGACGGAGTGATAAATCTAAGTTTGTGAGGAGTAGTTTAGATTCGAACCAGATAAGTTATTCTCTATCAAGAATGAATTTATTTTATGTTCATATGTTATATTTTTCCTTTTTACTTAAAACCCATTGAACCCAAGCTCATAACTAAGAATCTGTCGAACGGAAGTTCAGTAGCACTAATCTTTGTGGACACGATAATTTCCCGGATAAATACTTCCAAAACTTTTGTTGCTAGCCGCTTTACCGCTTCAACAAAATGGCGCCGTTGCCGGGGATTGGTGTTTCTATTGAATTCGCATTGCGATAGTTTCTTTGTTTTTGAGTTTTGTGAATATCATATATTTTGTGCATATTCTCATACTTGTATATTTTTGTATATTGATACATGTTTATATTTCCATACTTATACATGTTTGTGTATTTGAGTTTGTTCCTCTTCACTTTTGCTATTTAGTAAGGTGAAGTTGGCTAAACAAATTGAACTCGGATAGTTCGTAAATTCTAAATCTTCACTTTTCAATTTGTTTATCCAATTAAGGATTTTGTAAATATTGCGTTTTATGTATATTTGTATTTTTACACATACTTGTGTATACTTTTGCTTTTGATTCGTTTGTTAAGTGTTTGAGCAGGTCGCTTTCTTTTGGTTGCGTTTGAGGCGAAAGCATTGGCCTACCGCGGGGAAGTTACTTACTATTCGCGAAACAATAAAGGTGTCGAGCTAAAGACGTTAAACGAGCGCTTGTTGGGAGGCACCCCAACGGTTTTATTTTTCTGTAAATGAGTAGTGCAGGTGATAAGTGGAGGTTGCTCGTGGTTTGTGTTTTGCTGCACTGATTTTTCTTTTTCTGGTGTAGCGCGCGTCGCGCGCAAAGAGGGCGCGTCGCCCGGCCTGGGAGCTGAAGAGCTTGGTTTGGCAGAACATAGGGCGCGTCGCGCGGTCTTGAGGGCGCGTCGCGCGCCTTGTAACTTTTGGCCAATGGATTCTTTTTAATGGTTCACTGGGCTAGCCTTTTTCCCACTTACACCAAGGCTTTATAGTATAGTATTTTATAGTTTTATTTTGTAATTCTTTTGTTGTTGTTTAGACTCAAATTTTGGCCCGATTACTTGGAGTCGCATTTGGTAATTCTCCGATTTTGATAGATTCAACAAGCCGGTTGTGCGATAATGATTGTTCAAATTTGTACGCCGCAAGGTACTCGTTTATCGCTTTCTATAGCATAGCATGTTTAGGAGACTTTTCATTAGTACACATTTCATATTACTCATTCTTTTTGCATAACTTTCTCATGACTTGAATCACAATTAGTTTTCCCTTTTTACCATAAATGTGAGGTGGCTTTCCATTGTGTATATATGCGAGAGACCGACATTTCTTGTTTTAACTAGATATTATTATGTTTAATCTTTCGTTTGTATTGATTTTTTGAATGCACAAAAGTGATCAAGGCACTTGTTTGATTTTGAGCACAACTACCATAGCCAAATGTCAATTTACCTTGTGAGTGTGTGACCATTCGTAACCCTTTGAGCCTTTTTGTCATTGTCCATTTTGTTTTTGAACTTGAGACATAGTTCACCTTTTTGTATGGATGTTGATTCTTTGTTTTCTTAAACCCTCAACCATGATTTTTGGTTTGAATTTTTACCTTGCCTTAGAAAGTAGGGAGTATTCACACTTTGATAATATGGTTGAATTCAAGTTGGGGAGAGAATGTTTAATTACTTTTTGGTTGATTGATTATGAGGTTGTGAAAAGAAAAGAAAAAATGTGTGAAAAAGAAAGAAAAGAAAAAGAAAGAAAAAAGAGAAAAAGTTTGAAAAAGAAAATAACAAAAAAGAGTTGGAATAAGAATTGTGTTAATAAGTATTGTGCTTGGTGTAATACATGTGATGAAGAAGAAAGTTTGATTGAGATTCCTTTGTTTGAAACCTTGTGGATTGATCACTCCCTTAGGTTTAGGCAAGTTTTTTGTTTCGATTAGCTTTAGGACTTATCACTTGTTTGTTAACTGAGCCACATTACAACCTTGAAAGCCCTTGTGATTCGTGTCGTTGCATTTTCAATACTATTTTTGGATGAATGCATAATTTTGTCTATTGTTTGCAAGATTGTTGGGTGTGTGTCAAAGTCCTCACCTTTCGGTGTTTTTCATCTACCGATGAGTTTTTTCTAGGCATGATTCGTGATTGAGCATGTTTTGTTTAGAATGTTTTTGTATGACTTTTGTACTTAGGATTCGTTTCATTTTCATGTTCGTTGTAGGATTGTGGTAAGTGTTTACTTTGTTCGTACGTTTTTCTTTGAACCGTACAATTGTTTCGTTTTTCCAAATCTTGTTGATTCTTGATTCTTTGAATTTTTTACTTTTGATTCTTTAAGTGTTTAGCCTTGTTTGAGGACAAACAAATTCAAGTTAGGGAGAGTTGTTAAGTGCCAAAATGTAGTTATTTTGTGTTTGTAAATAGTGACACTTATCGATACTTTTTGTTAATACCGTTTGAATAATACCCTGTTTTGTGTATAAATATGTATACTTTGTGAATAGATGTATTTTCATATACTTTTATACTTTTTGATAGTTTCTACTCTTTTTGTAGGTATTCTTGCGTATTTGGAGCATGAGCAATAAAGTGTCGAAGACACAGCTTCAAACGCGCGATTTTGAGCGACGAAATCAATTCATTTGGTGGCTAAGGCTCAAAATGAGGAGGATAAAAATCATCAATTGGACTGCCATTTATTCATTGTTATATAGGAAATTGAATAAGCTTTCCAACGCTTCGAACCGGGCGCAAATCGGAGTTATGGTTCTCAAGTTACGCAATTTTTACTAAAAGCTATTTTTTCAATTCAGCAGGTTGGGCGCGATGCGCGCTGTACCAGATCCAAAATTGCATAAATAGACGAAAATCAGATTTTTTACGTTATGTTTTGGGTATTTTTGAACCCCAACTCATCCAAGGTCATTTTTGGGTAGATTTGGCTTGGAAACACCATAGGAGCTTGTAATCGGATGATCGGAGGTCGAACCAGATAAGTTATTCTCTATCAAGAATGAATTTATTTTATGTTCATATGTTATATTTTTCCTTTTTACTTAAAACCCATTGAACCCAAGCTCATAATTAAGAATCCGTCGAACGGCAGTTCAGTAGCACTAATCTCTGTGGACACGATAATTTCCCGGATAAATACTTCTAAAACTTTCGTTGCTTGCCGCTTTACCGCTTCAACAACATTAGTATTGAAGTTTAGATCATGTCTGGGCTATTTGATTTGAGTTTTGAGGCGGATATGGCAAGATGCCATTGTTAGGTCTTCGTGTTCTTCAAATGGGGTCGCGTATAATTGTTCAAATAGAGACGATTTTAGGTCAAATTAATGAGTCCAATAGGTTTGTGGGATCGCGTATAATTGTTCTGGATTGCTTTTGTGTGTTTATTGATGTTAATTTGCAGATATGGATGATGAGAGCATGTAGCTACACATGAAAATCGTAGGCAAAAGCTGTACCTACGACTTGTCCGTAGGTAAAAGTGCTTGGTTCAGAAAAAATCTGAAGGAGGAAGACGATGGGCAAGCGCGCTCTCTCGGATTCAAATTTCAACTTTTTTTTATTATTATTTGGTTTGCTTTGACTGACAGCTAATGATTCCAGCACAACTGGCAAACGTAGCAAGCCCATGACTCAAAGAACCTGGGTTCGATCCCAGCGTTCTTCATTTATAATTAATTTAACAATTAGGTTAGGATTATTAATAATTTTATTTTCTTAGTTTAGGTTAATAATTTCAGTTAGTTTACTTATTTAATTAGCTTATTAGTATAATTAGGTAAATAATTCAATTAAATGATTTAATAATTAATTTTAATTAGGTTTTAATAATTAGAATAATTAGGGTTAACCTTTTATTAATTAGTCGATTCTAAAATTAATTAGGTTGAAACCAATAATTAATTTTTAGGTTTATTAGCCTCGATTAATTTAGAAACCCTAGTAGCCTTAGGTATTTTTAGGTAGACGTTGTCCATTAATTAATGTGTCGAGTTTTCTCATAAAACCTTCATTCTCTAAAAATCAGGGTTTACCCTGAATGTTTTCAAAATCTTTGTCTTTTTCAGAACCTCTTTTATTTCCTATCAATGTCTTTTATTTGCCACAAAAAGTTTTCTACCTTTCTCTTCTTCATTTTCAGGGTTGATCAAGATCTTCCGACTACGCACCACGCCAATCAAGAAGCTAAGTCCTGATTTCTTTATTGATTTAAATATTTATTTTTGCCTTATAAAATAAAATTAGGGTTTACTTTCAAATGTCAATGAACTCCTCCTACACTCACCCCTTGTTGTTTATTTTTCCTTTTCCAATTCTCAGGGTTAACCAACCGGTCAAAGCTCAAATGTTCGGTAACCCTAAAACTCGTTCTTTTTATTTTAATTATTACTTGTGTCAAACTATTTACCTTGTTGGGGTTTTTATCTTTATTGCTTTTCTTCCCCTTCCCCATGGCTTATGTTGTAACTACTTCTGGACTGTATTGTGTGGCCTTGAAGGCACTTAACACTGCTTATTATTATTATTACTGCGTGGTAAGTAATTCTAGGGAGTGGTAACTTATGAATTGAATGTATAATCACTAACTTTACCAGATAAATGTAATCAAAGTTAACCACGTGATTGTGCACCCACACACCTTTTATGGTAACCCCTCTTGTTGCCTGTTGCCTTGTTGCTTTGTGTTTTTCAGTGCAGAATAGCCAAGTCCCTCGAATACGAGGATACCTCAGCAATGTTTCCCTCGGTTCATTCTTAAGATCATAAGTCCCAATGATGCTGCCTTCGATTCGCTAATATGATCTCGTCCCTCGAAGTTGCATACGAAATGCTGAGGTGTCCTCTGGTTGCCTAATAATAATGGCTATTCTGATCCTTCCCTTAGACTACCTGCCCCTCTATGGCAGGGACAGTCTTATGGCGAATGATAATTGCGACGACCCTTTAACCTCCAAATAAAAGGACTTCCTACCCTCCTATGGTAAGGATAGCCCTGAAAGGCTAAAAGAACTCTTTTACAATGTCAAGGTAATTTGCCCTTAGTTGCATGCTCTGGTTTAAATTCCTTTTTTCTACACTTTTCTTAAAAAACTTCAATAAGGCTACGCCCATTTACGAGCTAAAGTCCTTATTTTCTTCTTCTACATTTCTAAACTTTTGGTTTCAAAACTAAAGAGCAAAGCAATTAAGAGTCCATGGATAACCATGGATGCAAAGGGTGCCTTACACCTTCCCTTTGTATAAATTACCCCCCAAACTCAAAATCTTTTTAAAAGGTCTTTTTCTGTTCTTTTAGCCTTTCTATAAATTGGATAAAATAAAAGTCGGTGGCGACTCTTGCTATCCGAAACATTTCAATAAAGTCAGTTCACCGTATTACAGAACTGGCGACTCTGCTGGGGAGAATTTTCTAATAAAATAGGGGTTACCTTAAAAGCTTAGGATTCACTTAAATGTTTTCTATTGTTTGCTTTGTTTGCTTTATTTTCAGGGCTGTTTTGGGAATTAAATGAAGGACGAATCCTACACCCGGATTCAAGTACACCTAAGATAAGAAGTGGCATAGTCATGGCGACCTCCTTCATGTATGTGAAGGATTCGTCAATATGAGAGTTCACGCTTAAGTTAGGCCTTTATGGGTGTTTGCATGCTTCTCTTGTATGAGGGAGGTTCGTGCGGATGCCCGTGGGTGAGTCGGAGCTTAAGGACCTTTAGTTACCTTTAACCCATATTGACTTTTAGGAACGTAGTGGGGGGACTACTCTTGATGTATGTTGAGAGCATAGTCGCTACCTGATACTACAACTCAGATAGGCTCTTCCTCAAAGTATCATTGCATGGTATGTATGTATCATGTTCGAGGGTGCTTTAGGAGGGTCGACAATTCTGGATAACTCGGTAGAACCCGTTGCTGATATCATTCTTATCCTTAGAAGTACCTTTGGGAAGGGTAGTTACCTGGTCAGACTTTACGCAAGCCTTTAAACCTAAGGACATTTGTGTGACTTGCTTTGTGTGCTACTAACCCTTCATTTCCTTTTAGGAACTATTTCTGGGACTTATTCGCCCTTATTACCTTATGTTTTACCTATTGCATTACACCCGCTTAACATCATGACATCATGACATCATGACATATCATATTAACTAACCCTTTCAAGGATCTTAGGGATTTAGGGCGCACAATTTCAGGTGCTCTTATCAAGGACTGAATTCCTAATCAAAGGGCAAGAGGATTTACTTTCCTCTAGCAATATATCTTCCAATTCAAAGACACAATACCTATCAAGGGGCAAGAGGATTTATTTTCCTCTGGCCGTATGCCTTCCAGTTCAGGGACACGATACCTATCAAGGGGCAAGAGGATTTATTTCCCTCAAGCCACGTACCTTCAAATTCAGAAGTATCCTGAATTAGAGGCGATGACCCACTCGATATGGTGAGCTTGATTCTCAAAGAAGGACGCCTAAGGACAAAAGCCAAAATCCTTCAGACGAGGTTGTGACTGATTCAATGTTTAAGTGTCGCAAACTAAATTTCCTAAAGATCCTTGAAAACATTGCATTTGCATTCACAACATCGCATAACAGGTTTCCATAACAAGTTTCTCATCCTTCCTCGCTATTTATTTCAGCATCATGAATCTCAAGCAATCAGTCAAAGACCTTCAGGCTCAGAATGCTGAGTTCCAAGCCTGGATTCTGAACTTAGCGAAGGGGCAAGAAGAGATGAAAACCATGCTGACTAAAAAGAAGAAGAAGGGCAAGAAGACTCTGGGGAAAAGGCTCAGACCGATCTTGCAACTCATGGATGCCGAAGCCTCTAAAGACAGTGACGAAGATGAGCAAGATGATGATGCTAGTATCAAAACTAACGCAAAAAGTAATCATGATTCTGCCAAGCCCTCTGAAGAAGAAGAGGACTACCATCATGAGGATGAACATCCTGATGACAAATATAAGTTGTTGGAAGAACATATGAAAGCCATGGAAATCCAAAAGGTACCTAGACTAGACTTTGAAGAACTAGGACTCATCTCAGGGGTTGTCATTCCTCTGTAATTCAAGACTCTGACCTTTGCTAAGTATGATGGAGTCTCCTGTCCTAAACTACACTTGAGGTCTTATGTAAGGAAGATTCAGCCTCATACTGCTGATAAGAAGCTCTGGATCCATTTCTTTCAAGAAAGCTTATCTGGAACACAACTCGAATGGTACTATCAACTGAAGGGTACCAACATCCATACATGGGAAGATTTGGCAACTGATTTCTATGTGCAATACCAATACAATGCCGACCTTGCACCAACCCGCATGCAACTACAAAGTATGTCTATGGGGCCGAAGGAAAGTTTCAAGGAGTATGCTCAAAAGTGGAGAGACTTGGCTGGAAGAGTTCAGCCTCCCTTATCTGACTGAGAGTTGGTAGATATGTTCATGAGTACACTGACTGGTCCTTTCTATAGTCATTTGCTGGGAAGTTCATCATCTAGATTCACTGAACTCATACTGACTGGGGAACGTGTCGAGAGTGGCATCCGAAGTGGTAAGATTCAAGTGGCTCCATCCTCAGGTGCTACAAAGAAGCATTTCAATGGGAAGTCAGAGTCCAATGCTGTGTATGGACAGAAAAGGAGAAACCATGACCAATCTATTGGGGCAACTCTGATCTCCACACCAGCACCTCAACAAGGTCGTCAAAGCAAACAAGACACACCCAGGTGTCAATTCACAAAGATCAATATGTCGCTAGCTCAAGCCTTACAACATCTGCTAAAGGCAAATTTGGTTACCCTCAGAGATCCTCCTAAGAATCCTAACACCTTTGCTCCTAGCTATAAACCCAATGCGAGGTGCGCATATCATTCTAATAGTCCTGGACATGACACAGAGAATTGTTGGCCGTTGAAGAATAAGATCCAAGATATGATCGACGCAGGCGAAATTGAGTTCGACCCTCCTACAATCCCTAACGTGATCACTGCTCCCATGCCTAATCACAACAAGACTGCTGACACTGTGGATGGCTGTAAGGATGTCTTTCGAATCATTAGATTTACTTTTATTTGCAAATTTTCTTTTCTGTTTGTTTAAACATTTGAATTATGATAGACATTATCTGTTTCAATAATCATCATTAGTGCATTGCATATGTTTGTCTTGGATAAATTACTTTGCTTTCACTCATTTAAATCGTGTCTTTACTTTTTATTTATGTTGTGATATTCAACTCCTGCTAAGCTGTAAGCCTTTTAAGGGAGGATGACGAAAATGATACCGCAATCTCACACAGTATGCTTTTGAACGGACTATGTTGATGATGTACAGGCATTGTTTCAATTCTTAAACAGTGGAGATATAAGGATGTTAATCCCTCGTCAACCCCGTTTGAGCCGAAGAAGTAGAAGTTTCTTTCTCACACAAATTAAACCCTTAATCATAACTTGGGGCAGGGTAGTTACTCAGTTAACTCGATCGTACTAGCTGTTGTTTACACAAATAATGATGGGTTCCCGCAACCATTTAAGTCAGGCAGTCAATGTCCACCAAAAAGGAAAAGATGTTAAGTCAAAACCTATGAAGGAGACATATCAAAAATCAAAAACATCCCGCTAACTGTAATCTCAAAATAAACAGTTCAGGCAAAAGTTAGGGATAACAAAGTCAAAAAGGAGGGTGCTAAAAATCCTCGACAAAAGAAAACATTTCAAAAGAGGTCACTACAAATCCTCTGTTAGAATAAGAATTGTTCTAATCAATATTCTTATTTTTGATGATAACAATGTATATGAATTTTGCTTGAGACAATGTGGTACTCTAATCATATGCAATTTCCATTTCAGGAAATATATAAAGAGTATGCACAAAATCAGCGCAAGAAGAACTGACTCAGAAGGTTCAAGTATGCAACATCAGAACATGCTCTGGAAAGACATCAAAAGATGGTCAAGCAGAATCAGAACATGGTCTATTGAAGCATCAGAAGAACTTGAGATCAGAAGTAGAAGCACTGAAGTTCTCATGGTATCACGCTAGAAGCACTTCAAGGTCAGAAGACAAGAAGATGCTCTGCACCAAGCTGTTTGACTCTGATTTATTTCAAATGTTGTATCTACAAACATCAGATCAGAAGCAAGTACAATATGGCAGGCTACGCTGACTGACAAAAGGAACGTTAGAAGCTATTAAAGGCATAGTCAGTAAAAGCAGGAAAAGCAAGGCTCGAGGTAGTTGACAAAAGAGTGAAACATTAAATGCAATGGTGTACGGATCACGCAACGCATTAAATGCTCCCAACGGTCATCTTCTCAAAACGCCTATAAATAGTGAAGTTCTGATCAGAAGCAATGTTACGAAACTACTAACAACTTTTCAATCTTGCTGAAACACTGCTGAAATCAAAAGCTATCAAACTTCATCTTCAAACTCACTTCATTGTAAAATCTTAGTGAGATTTTAAGCTTAGAACTTAAGAGAAATATCATAGTTGTGATTAAAGCTTATTAAGAAGCATTGTAATACTCTTGTAAGAATTTGTTTTACATTCATTTGTAAAAGGTTCCTAGAGTGATTAAGGTGTGATCAGAATACTCTAGAAGACTTAGAGGGTATCTAAGTGGAAAACCATTGTAATCAAGGTTGATTAGTGGATTAAATCCTCAGGTGAGGTAAATCACTCAAAGGGGGTGGACTGGAGTAGTTTAGTTAACAACGAACCAGGATAAAAATCATTGTGCAAATTGTTTTTTATCTTAAGAGTTTTAAAACTACACTTATTCAAACCCCCCTTTCTAAGTGTTTTTCTATCCTTCAATTGGCATCAGAGCGCCGGTTCTAAGGTGCAAGCACTTAACTGTGTTAGAAAAGATTCAGGAAGAGAAAAACACAAAGTCAAGATGGTTGAGACTCCACCACCTATATCTACATCTGGCTCTGCTGAGCAACACAATGGAAATGGCAACAATGGTTACACTAGACCACCAGTATTCGATGGTGAAAAATTTGAATATTGGAAAGATAAACTTGAAAGTTACTTTCTTGGTTTAGATGGTGACTTATGGGATCTTCTAGTGGATGGTTACAAACATCCAGTGAAAACTAGAGGAGTAAAGCTAACAAGACAAGAAATGAGTGATGATCAAAAGAAAGAATTCAAAAATCATCACAAGTGTAGGACTGTTTTGCTGAATGTTATCTCTCACGCTGAGTATGAGAAGATATCTAACAGGGAAACTGCATATGACATATATGAATCATTGAAAATGACTCATGAGGGAAATGTCCGAGTCAAGGAGACTAAAGCTCTTGCCTTGATCCAGAAATATGAAGCCTTCAAGATGGAGGATGATGAAAACATTGAGAAAATGTTCTCAAGATTTCAAACGCTAACTGCTGAATTAAGAGTTCTTGACAAGGGATATACTAAAGTTGATCATGTCAAGAAGATCATCAGAAGCTTGCCCAGAAGATGGGGCCCAATGGTGACTGCATTCAAGATTGCAAAGGATCTGAATGAAGTCTCTTTGGAAGAGCTGATCAGCGCCCTGAGGAGTCATGAAATAGAGCTGGATGCCAATGAACCTTAGAAGAAAGGTAAGTCTATTGCATTAAAATCTAATTATAAAAAATGCACTAACGCTTTTCAGGCTGAAGAAGAAGATTCTGAAGAATCAGAATCAGAAGAAGATGAATTGTCCATGATCTCCATATGGGTAAACCAACTCTGGAACAGCAAGCATAGGAAGTTCAAGAACTTCCAAAGTTCTAAGAAGCTTGAAAAAGGAGAATCTTCTGGAAGCAGAAGATATGACCAGAAGAAGGTCACTTGCTTCAAGTGCAATGAGCCAGGTCACTACAAGAATGAGTGTCCAAAGCTTCAGAAAGAGAAGCCCAAGAAGAAGTTTCATAAGAAGAATGGTCTTATGGCAACTTAGGATGATTCAGATTCATCAGGATCAGAATCAGACTCTGAAGGCGAGCAGGCAAACATTGCATTGATGGCCACAGTTGATGATGGATCATAATCTACATCAGAATCAGATTCTGTAGAGGTATTTTCTGAACTATTTAGAGAAGAGTTAGTTTCCAGTCTAACAGAACTTCTGGAACTCAAGGCTCATCTTAGTATCAAATACAAGAAGTTGAAAAAGCTATTTGAATCTGAAACTAAGAAGCTAGAAGTGGAAAATTCTGAACTGAAGGAAAAAGTTTTAAAATTATCCAAAGATGTTGGATCTCCTTCTGACTCAGAAAAGTCCATTCCTAGCCTGAACCATATTCTGAAAGAATATGACTTGAGCTTTAGAAAGTTCTTATCTAGAAGTATTGGCAGAAGTCATCTTGCTTCTATGATATATGTTGTTTCTGGAAACAAGAGAGTTGGCATTGGCTATGAGGGTGATACCCCATACAAATTTGAACTTGTAGATGATATGAAAATCACATACAAGCCATTGTATGATCAGTTCAAGTATGGCCACTCCCATGATATTAGGCTCACATCACATGCCAAAAGCTTCCACATAACACACACTAAAAAGCATGTGACACAACCTAGAAAATATCATGTAACTCAGAATAAGGAATATCATGTTGTACCTCCTATTGTTTATAATGCTAAACCCAAGTTCAATCAGAACTTGAGGTGAACTAACAAGAAAGGACCCAAGAAAATGTGGGTACCTAAGGAAAAGATTATTCCCGTTGCAGATATCCTTGGCTGCAAAGAAGACAAAGGAAAGCATGTCATGGTACCTGGACTCTTGGTGCTATCGACACATGACGGGAAGAAGGTCTATGTTCCAAGACCTGGTGCTTAAATCTGCTGGAGAAGTTAAGTTTGGAGGAGATCAGAAGGGCAAAATAATTGGCTCAGGAACCATAAGTACTGGTAACTCTCCTTCTATAACTAATGTTCTTCTGGTAGATGGATTAGCTCATAACTTGTTGTCCATAAGTCAATTAAGTGACAATAGTTATGACATAATCTTCAATCAAAAGTCTTGCAAGGTTGTAAGTCAGAAGGATGGCTCAATCCTATTTACAAGCAAGAGAAAGAACAACATTTACAAGATTGATCTTCAAGATCTTAATAATCATAAGGTAACTTGTCTTATGTCTGTTAGCGAAGAGCAATGGGTCTGGCACAGAAGATTAGGCCATGCTAGTTTGAGAAAGATTTCTCAGATTAACAAACTAAATCTGGTCAGAGGACTCCCCAATCTGAAATATAAATCAGATGCTCTTTGCGAAGCATGTCAGAAGGGAGGGTTCTCCAAACCTGCATTCAAGTCTAAGAATGTTGTTTCTTCCTCTAGGCCACTAGAACTTCTGCATATTGATCTGTTTGGCCCAATCAAAACAGCATCTATCAGAGGGAAGAAATATGGATTAGTCATCGTAGATGATTATAGTCGCTGGACATGGGTAAAGTTCTTAAAACACAAGGATGATTCTCATTCAGTGTTCTTTGAATTCTGCACTCAGATTCAATCTGAGAAGGAGTGCAAAATCATAAAGGACAGAAGTGATCATGGTGGCGAATTTGAGAACAAATTCTTTGAGGAGTTCTTTAAAGAAAATGGTATTTCCCATGATTTCTCTTGCCCTAGAACTCCACAGAAAAATGGAGTTGTAGAGCGAAAGAATAGGAATCTACAAGAAATGGCCAGAACCATGATCAATGAAACCAATATGGCTAAGCATTTCTGGGCAGAAGCAATAAACACTGCATGCTATATTCAGAATAGAATCTCTATAAGACCTATTCTTAATAAGACTCCTTATGAATTGTGGAAGAACAGAAAGCCCAACATTTCATATTTTCATCCTTTTGGATGTGTTTGTTTCATTCTGAATACTAAAGATCATTTTGGTAAGTTTGATTCTAAGGCATAGAAGTGTTTCCTTCTTGGATATTCTGACCGCTCTAAAGGCTACAAAGTATACAATACTGAAACATTGGTTGTTGAAGAATCAATCAATATCAGATTTGATGATAAGCTTGGTCTTGAAAAGCCAAAGCAGTTTGAGAATTTTGCAGATTTAGATATTGATATATCAGAAGCTGAAGAACCAAGAAGCAAAGTTTCAGAAGCTGAAGATCTCAGAAGCAAAGGATCAGAAGATCAAGTTGCTGCATCTTTAGAGAATCTAAGAATTTCTGAAGAGCCAACAGTCAGAAGATCTTTTAGACTCACCTCTGCTCACTCAGAAGATGTCATTCTTGGAAAGAAAAATGATCCAATAAGAACAATATCTTTTCTAAAGAATGGAAGTCAGAATCATTGATCAGAATCAGAAGATGAGAAGTTCTACCTTTCATCAGAAGCAAAATCAATGTAAAACAGCTGTCATCAAGCGCCTTCTGATGGTGAACACATGTTCACTCTATAGGTAAAAGCGTGCTTGCAACTGATGGGACACCGCCCTAGGTAACTGTGCGAATCATTTCAAATATCACGTTCTCTCACCTAACGTCACTCATCATTTAATGCGTTTGATTTCAATTGATTATGTAATTGTTCATTCTCATAATTTCATTGCATTCTTTTTCAAACCCGCCTCTATATATTCATCTCTCATCATAACGGTTATTCTTTTTCGCTCTCATTCTCTCTCTTCTTGCATGCATTTCTGCAACTTGTTCGCCATTTTCTCTAACCCTAAACACAAACCCCAAAAGAAAATCAGTAATCTCAGTTGTGCTCAAATGGCTGCTTCTTCATCTCAACTCATTGGTTCATCTTCTCAGCAACGTCAACAAGCAGAAGAACAACAGATTGTCCCGGTAATCACTTGATCGATTCCTAGGAAGGAGTTAGAAGTGATCTATGAATTAATTGTTGATTTCGATAGTCTGGAAGAACATGAGTTTCATCTCAAGGATGACATGCTCTTTCAAGGATGGACTTCATTATTTTCTGAGTTCCGTGGACCAGTTTATCCAGAATTGGTAAAAGAATTTTGGGTTCATGCTGTCGTATCTCCTAAAGCAATTATATCTTTTGTTCACGGAAGAATGGTTGTCATCACTGAGAACATTCTGAGAATGATGTTTGATTTGAGAAACCCTGAAGGTGTCTTTGAATTTGATCAAAGAACGGATTGGGAAGCTATTCTGACTGAACTATACACAGATGTGAAGAAAACAAAAGATGTCAAAGATATGAAGGACATCTACAAAGTCTGGACCAATATTCCTCTAGGGTGTTTCTGTAACACCCTTCTAAACCCCGCGGAAATTAATAAAATAATTCAGAGTAAAACATGAAAACAAGGGTGCCACAATTCCAATTTAAAACAAATTATCATAGATCAATTGTCATGCTTCCCTTAGGGGAAAATCATCCATTTAACAAAATCATAATACATAAACATCTCATGTTAACACAGCGGACAATTCATCATTCGGATAAGCATAACATCATCTATGCAGTATCCCGCAGAATTAATACAATAACAACACGATAGAGTATTATCATAAACTCTAAACTAGCGTTCCCCCAATGTTACAAAATCAGAGCATGACACCGACGCTATACTAAACGAACTGAATCATGAGCTAATCCTCACCGAGCCAAAAGCCGCTATCCTCAATCTGAAAATATCAATAGTAAGGGTGAGTCTCATTCACAATTAACAAATGTTATCGAATCATAAAAAATAACACGTCATAGTCACATTATTCACCCAATTTCATTATATTCAGATTGTCAGGAAGTACTCATCAACACACAACAACAAATAGAATACATTACCAAAAGACAACACCATAATTCATCCAAACAAATCATAACAATTACACCATCATCACATATTATAACATTGGACAATCTTCCATTCATGTTATAATCATACAAGTAGCCTAATGCAAATGCAACTATATGCATGTGGTACCAAAATCTGGGATAACCCATCTCACCGATCCACCATCGTCAAGGATACGGCAACACCCACTCACTAATTCCACACAATGGGAATTAGCTACCACCGATCCACCATCGTCAAGGATCAGCCACATAATGATTATGAATGCATGTATCAACCATAACATGCTCATCACCCACATAAATCAACCAAATGTCATAACCATCAACCACCACAATAATCAATAGCCATACACATTTATGCTATTTCTCAACCATAATAAAATACATATTTTACATCAACAATATATGTATAACAAACACCAATTACAACCACAACATCATAACAGGTAAATCATTCATCAAACAGTGCAACAACAATAACCCCCCTCACAATCGTGTACCAAGTACAACAGCAACTCGTCAACGACAGAACATGATAACCATATTTACCATGAACAACACCCATTTGCACAATTAACAGAAGCAACCACATTATCACAACATACATCATTGCACATGTTCAATTATGCACACCACAACCATTGCACCTCATCAACTATGCAAAACCAGGATAAACCACATTTGAAGAAAATGATACTTTTTAAAATAAAATCAAGTTATTATTGTTTTATTCATTTCATGTGGTAGAGCATTCAATTTAAGGAACAACGTCCAAAACGGCGTCTAAAACGGACTTACGGTTTGAAAGTTACACATCTTTACATTTTTCAAAGAAAACAATTATCGCTACAGCACGCGGCGCCACCCACAGTCCGCAGCGCGTAACGAATAGAAAACACTCCTTCGCAGCGCAAACGCAGGTTCGCGGCGCGGAACGAGAAAATCACTCCGTCTTCGCGGCGCGCACCCACCTTCGCGGCGCGAACTGGCAAAAGTCAGAGCCTTCATCGCATTTTACAGCATTACGGGATTTACCCCAAAATCCCCAAAAACCAAACCAAGTTATGTCATGAACCTCAAATACCACCATATCAGCCACATACATGTTATAACACAAATATAACACACAAAGAGGATCATTCAATCATCATAACAATCATATAATCATACAATTCATCAAATCATACAATTCCCTCAAAATCATCCCAAAACCCCAATCCATCATATAACCAATTGACACAAACAATGCATCTAAATCAGTCCTATTATCTATGATACGATAAAAGATATTAACCGGAAGAGTCCCCCCTTACCTTAGCCAAAGATCTTGATTAGCCCTCTTCCTCTTCTGTTCCTCTTTCACGTATCAGCTTTCCAATCTCTCATCTCCTCTGCTCTGCTTTTCACGTTCCTTTTTCCTTTTTCCTTATTTCCTTTATTTTATGAAAACATAAAATAATTAGTAACGGACTTACTCACTTAGCACCCCCATACTACTAATCTCACCATTCCAGCCCAATGGCCCTTAATCCATAATTCTCCAATAATTCAACAAAATACCAAATAATTCTAAATAATAATTTAATTTCCGATTAAATTAAAATTAGAAAATATGGGGTGTTACAGTTTCTATCACAGAAAGGCAACCCATTCTCCAAACTTTGTCAACAAAGAGCAACAATACATCTTGTACTACATTGGTACTCAGCAGAAGGTTGATATCATTTACATAATTTTCAATCATTTGTGGCATGTTGTAAAGGACTCCAGAAATGCGTTCAGAACGAAGAAAAGAAATATTATTCCTTTTGGAAGAATCATTTCCAATCTTCTGGTTCATACCAAGACTATTGAAGACTTGGAAGCTCAAGGAATTGTCAAGGATCCCTTCACTGCTACAGGAAGCTTCTTGAATGCCAACACCTTGAGAAAGATGAATCTTATTCAAGCTGTTAGAAATGTTCCTCAACCTCTCCCTGGAGCAAGAAGCAGAAGAAGTCCTATTCTTGCTGAGTTTGAAACGTTTTTCAGAAGGGAGCTGCCAGGAGTTAAGGTTCAATATCTTAACACTCTTAAGGAAGGTGGTGCCCAAGATGATCCTGCTGGAGTAAGTCGTAAGAAAGCTTCCACTTCCAAGCCTGCAGTTTCAGAAGTTGTTTCAGAAGCTGCTCCAGAAGTTGTTGCCAACAAAGAAATAAGAACAAAGCGTAAGTTTGATCGTCTTTATGTTAACAAGGAGAAGGAAATTCAAGAAGAAGCTGCCGCAGAAGGTGATGAGAATGTTAACACACAAAGAGGATCATTCAATCATCATAACAATCATATAATCATACAATTCATCAAATCATAAAATTCCCTCAAAATTATCCCAAAACCCCAATCCATCATATAACCAATTGACACAAACGATGCATCTAAATCAGTCCTATTATCTATGATACGATAAAAGATATTAACCGGAAGAGTCCCCCCTTACCTTAGCCAAAGATCTTGATTAGCCCTCTTCCTCTTCTGTTCCTCTTTCACGTATCAGCTTTCCAATCTCTCATCTCCTCTGCTCTGCTTTTCACGTTCCTTTTTCCTTTTTCCTTATTTCCTTTATTTTATGAAAACATAAAATAATTAGTAACGGACTTACTCACTTAGCACCCCCATACTACTAATCTCACCATTCCAGCCCAATGGCCCTTAATCCATAATTCTCCAATAATTCAACAAAATACCAAATAATTCTAAATAATAATTTAATTTCCGATTAAATTAAAATTAGAAAATATGGGGTGTTACAACTCTCCCACACTAAAAGAGTTTTCGTCCTCGAAAACATACCTCAAGTAACCAGCTCGTATAAGAGTCCTTTACCTGAGTCTCCAACTCTCAATTAACATTACCATCAGTCAATCCCCAAAAATCCATCTGACATAACCAATAGGAAACGTGTTTCATACATTCAAATCCCAGTTCTTACGTCGCATTTGGCTATCCAAAAATATACCACTTGCTATATCTCCAAAAGGTTAACAACAACAGAACATTGAGGTACAACCTATACAATACGCTCAACAACCGAGTAATACAATTACACAATTTATAGTATGATCACACTTGATCAACAATACAGTAATGGATCCCTTCTACCGAACATACCAACCTTAGACACGCTTTTCCATCTGAGCGATAAGGTAATACTTACACTTTTCACCAACCGCTTCCTTCAAGAAACTCAATACTCATATTCCTATACCATTGAATTCCAATTATCTGACTCCTCTTAAGTCACACCAATAATTATCCAACACGTTACATTCCGCTTTTTTCGCACTACTCTGACTACTCATCACAATCATCTATACCAAATAGAATTCTGAGTTTTACCCGATTCCGACTCTCTTTACTCATTCGTTTCAAGAATCATTCTTCATCATTCATGGTACTAATCTACCATTTAGCAATCCTTACTCGCATCCAACGAAAACCAATTCCTGATTTACTTCCTCTATTTAAACATCCTAACCATCAGAACAAGTACACACTCATCAGCCTCAATATACCATCGCTTACAAAATAGCTCAACTAAGTCACGCTCTCTACTAAGAATCAAATCAACTCCGTCCTTCATAGAGTGTAATTCCTCATTATATATGGAATTTACAATATCACCTCAATAACAGCACAAAATTATTACAGCATCATATATTATCAATCCTTCGTTTTAATTTCGCCGAATACATACTCGTTAACTACGTACAACTGTAATGACATATTCATCATCTCGGAAATTATTCAAAAGAGTTATAATTCTTCGACACGACATCCTTACATCCACTGGATTCTAAATCCAACATATAGATCAATACATATTCTCTATGTAGGCTTCCGACATATTAATTCCTTACTTCCCATAAGTAGTACTCATAACACTACTCCACATCGTATTTTCGCTGCGCGACCCTGATTACCCGTCTTAAGTCATTTGCCCATCATGTCGCACTCTTCCATATTCACCTCTTCATAAGTCCACACAACATAGTGAGTGATTATTCTCGCGGCTTAGTATTCATCACATCTTATACCATTAAGGTAACAAAACAAGTTCATCTCATTTATATGATTTCCGTCTACTACCAACAAGAGATTAATGGTGATCAAGTCCTCAATTTGTCAATAGATAGTTAAAAAATCATATTTAAGCATAAACCGTCGTTACTACATAACAGTGTCCTTTCCGGGTTTGCACTCAAACTCATTAACATCGTCATAGTTCAATAATTCACTACAGTGTCCTTCTTCTAGAATATTCTTCCGAAGCTCAAAACATCAGTTACACAAGTCCAATCACTCAACCTCATTACACCATTCTCGTCGATTCTGAATTCACCGCCTTTACCTTGGTAATTCAAAGTCAACCTATCGATCAACTCAACGTCATCTTCCTGACCTTTTCTAATCTCGTCAAGAATACCACTAGTCATCTTTAGCATACCCAAGCTAACACTATTAGAAGTGCCTTCACATACCAACTCAAGTTTCAAAATTGTCCATTTAAATCCAACTCATTCATCATTAGCACCGACATATTTAAAGACTTCCTACGCAACACAGTAGCACAACATTTTCCTTACCAGGATGGTAATTCAAACCAAAATCATAATCCTAGAAAAATACTCTAATCATCTCTGCCGCCTCATATTAAGCCCTTTTTGATCAAAGAGGTACTTCAACTCTTATAATCACAAAACACTTCGAATCTTAAACCATACAATTAACCTGCAAGACTAAGACAACATTCATAACTCGTGGTTCTACTCCAAATTTTATGACATCTTTCGTGCCCAATTATCATTCCACTCGACACCTCAACAAAGTCTTCCTCACATTCAATAGGTGTCAGAAATCCTCTAAAATTCTTCTTTTATACTTATCGTTACTTTGCCATCACAAATACGATTCCAAGAGTTCTAAAGTTTATTCCATCTTTACTACTAATGCACTCTTCACTAAAATTCATCGGCACTCAAACCATCTTTATTATCGAACATCTCATCAACTTATTCATCAACAACATGTTCTACTCAACTTCGTTTCAAACAATCACGATAGTAGGCATTCTTATTCAACAAGTTTCACACTTCCGTAACCGACTTTAAAATATCTCCTCATAGGATCACCCTACTGTATTTATAACTCTCCCTTAAGGTAGAACATAATCTCTCCTCTTCGTAGGTTCAAACGGCACATTAATCCGACACTCGAAACTCAAGATATGAATTTTCCAATCATTGCCCGAAAAATGCAACACTGACATCATGCAACGACACTCTATACGATATATCCAAAACTCCTCAATTGGTAAATTCAATTCTTAAAATTAATTCTCAACAAACCTTCTAATTATTCCTTCAATCCATTCAACACTGACACTGACATCCCGTGCAGTACCAATAAACAAGTCTAGTTATAAGAACAAGAGTCACCGCAACTTCACCTCTTTCCAACGTCATCCTATCACAATTAATTATGTTACAGCTGCTGCAACCATTTTTATAACAAAGTTCATCTCGTTAGCTTTCCGACGCTTCAAACGGAACTCAAATCGGATGTCCAGAACTCTAGTTATGAATTTTCGAAGTTCTGCAGCTATTCAACAATTTTCCTGCGTTTTTCTTACGAAAATCTCACTCCAAAACTCATTCTCTTCAACTCGATTACATTCCAAACAACCCCTTATCATATCTCTTTACTTCTAAACATTCTTATAACTTGAGCAACACATCCCATCGCCGAAGTGCGATTTGTGAAACATTACGACATCAATCCTCTTTGCAAACTTGCAACTGATCCTCTTCCAAGACCCAAGGCTACTCAACTGACAACTTCGCAGCACACCAGCAGAGCTGATACATTGCAACTTTCTAATTTTCCTCTCCTACAAATAATCATCAATTGCATATAATCATCCTCCTCCAAGATGCTCCAACTTAATTACCAGCCAAGTCTTAATTCCAAGTCACCTTCGATTCGGAAAACAACAACTCCAACAATGCTTGCACTGTTGCCAACAACAGCCGACTGAATCAATCATCTTACAACTGAAACATAACTGAGAAGCGAAGCTTCTCCCCCACTTGTTTCAAACCAACCTCCGCAACAAACAACCAAGTACCGACAGTGATTCACTCACATGTCGTGTACCAAGGGATAATATGCCGACAGTATTCAACCGTCGTGTAACTCAACTGACTCGACAATTGGCCGGACGGACCGACCTGCTCTGATACCACTATTGTAACACCCTTCTAAACCCCGCGGAAATTAATAAAATAATTCAGAGTAAAACATGAAAACAAGGGTGCCACAATTCCAATTTAAAACAAATTATCATAGATCAATTGTCATGCTTCACTTAAGGGAAAATCATCCATTTAACAAAATCATAATACATAAACATCTCATGTTAACACAGCGGACAATTCATCATTCGGATAAGCATAACATCATTTATGCAGTATCCCGCAGAATTAATACAATAACAACACGATAGAGTATTATCATAAACTCTAAACAAGCGTTCCCCCAGTGTTACAATATCAGAGCATGACACCGATGCTATACTAAACGAACTGACTCATGAGCTAATCCTCACCGAGCCAAAAGCCGCTATCCTCAATATGAAAATATCAACAGTAAGGGTGAGTCTCATTCACAATTAACAAATGTTATCGAATCATAAACAATAACACGTCATAGTCACATTATTCACCCAATTTCATTATATTCAGATTGTCAGGAAGTACTCATCAACACACAACAACAAATAGAATACATTACCAAAAGACAACACCATAATTCATCCAAACAAATCATAACAATTACACCATCATCACATATTATAACATTGGACAATCTTCCATTCATGTTATAATCATACAAGTAGCCTAATGCAAATGCAACTATATGCATGTGGTACCAAAATCTGGGATAACCTATCTCACCGATCCACCATCGTCAAGGATACGGCAACACCCACTCACTAATTCCACACAATGGGAATTAGCTACCATTGATCCACCATCGTCAAGGATCAGCCACATAATGATTATGAATGCATGTATCAACCATAACATGCTCATCACCCACATAAATCAACCAAATGTCATAACCATCAACCACCACAATAATCAATAGCCATACACAGTTATGCTATTTCTCAACCATAATAAAATACATATTTTACATCAACAATATATGTATAACAAACACCAATTACAACCACAACATCATAACAGGTAAATCATTCATCATACAGTGCAACAACAATAATCCCCCTCACAATCGTGTACCAAGTACAACAGCAACTCGTCAACGACAGAACATGATAACCATATTTACCATGAACAACACCCATTTGCACAATTAACAGAAGCAACCACATTATCACAACATACATCATTGCACATGTTCAATTATGCACACCACAACCATTGCACCTCATCAACTATGCAAAACCAGGATAAACCACATTTGAAGAAAATGATACTTTTTAAAATAAAATCAAGTTATTATTGTTTTATTCATTTCATGTGGTAGAGCATTCAATTTAAGGAACAACGTCCAAAACGGCGTCTAAAACGGACTTACGGTTTGAAAGTTACACATCTTTACATTTTTCAAAGAAAACAATTATCGCTACAGCACGCGGCGCCACCCACAGTCCGCAGCGCGTAACGAATAGAAAACACGCCTTCGTGGCGCAAACGCAGGTTCGCGGTGCGGAACGAGAAAATCACTCCGCCTTCGCGGCGTGCACCCACCCTCGCGGCGCGAACTGGCAAAAGTCAGAGCCTTCATCGCATTTTACAGCATTACGGGATTTACCCCAAAATCCCCAAAAACCAAACCAAGTTATGTCATGAACCTCAAATACCACCATATCAGCCACATACATGTTATAACACAAATATAACACACAAAGAGGATCATTCAATCATCATAATAATCATATAATCATACAATTCATCAAATCATACAATTCCCTCAAAATCATCCCAAAACCCCAATCCATCATATAACCAATTGACACAAACAATGCATCTAAATCAGTCCTATTATCTATGATACGATAAAAGATATTAACCGGAAGAGTCCCCCCTTACCTTAGCCAAAGATCTTGATTAGCCCTCTTCCTCTTCTGTTCCTCTTTCACGTATCAGCTTTCCAATCTCTCATCTCCTCTGCTCTGCTTTTCACGTTCCTTTTTCCTTTTTCCTTATTTCCTTTATTTTATGAAAACATAAAATAATTAGTAACGGACTTACTCACTTAGCACCCCCATACTACTAATCTCACCATTCCAGCCCAATGGCCCTTAATCCATAATTCTCCAATAATTCAACAAAATACCAAATAATTCTAAATAATAATTTAATTTCCGATTAAATTAAAATTAGAAAATATGGGGTGTTACAGTTTCTATCACAGAAAGGCAACCCATTCTCCAAACTTTGTCAACAAAGAGCAACAATACATCTTGTACTACATTGGTACTCAGCAGAAGGTTGATATCATTTACATAATTTTCAATCATTTGTGGCATGTTGTATAGGACTCCAGAAATGCGTTCAGAACGAAGAAAAGAAATATTATTCCTTTTGGAAGAATCATTTCCAATCTTCTGGTTCATACCAAGACTATTGAAGACTTGGAAGCTCAAGGAATTGTCAAGGATCCCTTCACTGCTACAGGAAGCTTCTTGAATGCCAACACCTTGAGAAAGATGAATCTTATTCAAGCTGTTAGAAATGTTCCTCAACCTCTCCCTGGAGCAAGAAGCAGAAGAAGTCCTATTCTTGCTGAGTTTGAAATGTTTTTCAGAAGGGAGCTGCCAGGAGTTAAGGTTCAATATCTTAACACTCTTAAGGAAGGTGGTGCCCAAGATGCTCCTGCTGGAGTAAGTCGTAAGAAAGCTTCCACTTCCAAGCCTGCAGTTTCATAAGTTGTTTCAGAAGCTGCTCCAGAAGTTGTTGCCAACAAAGAAATAAGAACAAAGCGTAAGTTTGATCGTCTTTATGTTAACAAGGAGAAGGAAATTCAAGAAGAAGCTGCTGCAGAAGGTGATGAGAATGTTGCTATGGAAGAAGTTGTTGCTGAAGAAAATCAAGAGGTTTTAGTTGAAGATGAGAATATAGAACAAGAAGTTGCTAAGCAGAAGAATAAGAAGAGGAAGTCGAAGAAAGAAAAGAAAGCAGAGGATGAGAAGGAAGTTGAAAAGAAGAAGAGGAAGAAAAATAAAAAGAAAAAGGAAATTGTTGTTGAAGAAGAAGAGTTTCTAGAAGCTGTGAATCAGCAAGTAGAAGAAGTGTTTCAAGAAGAACTGAATAAGGAAGAGCAACTGAAGGAGACTGCCAGACAGAGAGAAATTGCTCTGGGCAAAGTAAAGTCTGTCTATGAGAAGAAGAAAAGAAAAAGGGTTGAAGATGATTCTGAAGGGTCTCAGAAGATATCCAAAGGTATACATATTTTTGAACCTGTCTCTGTCTCTTTTTTAAATTCAGAATCTGTACCAACAAGAGTTCCGGTTACCCCTCAACCAGAAAATCAACCAGAAACAGCCCCAACAGAATCACCTCAACACACCAATGTTCTTACCCCCTCCTTCTTCACCCATAACCAACACTGCTTCTGACCATCCCCTTGAAACTCTCGTTCTTGATATCCAACCTCTTCAAACCCTTTTTCCTCCTCACTCAAATATCTCCACTTCTCAACCTCCTCCTCATGCTAACTATGAACCTATTATAACCCCCTCTCAAAATAATCCCATTGATAACCTTGTCTCAAACAATTCACCTGAATCAGAATCTAAAAGTTCTGGTTCTATAGAACAACTATTTCGTGACTGCAACTACACACCTAAGCCCCATCCTGAACCTGAGCTTGTGGTGTTAGAAGCTGAGTCAGAAGAAGTAGAATCTCATCTATCTCCTGATAGAGAACCTCAACCCTACTTCTTTCTGAACCCAGATTCTGCTATCACCAGACTCAAATCCCGCCGAGAATTTTCTATTGGTGTATGTTTTGAACTATTAAAACTGAGATTGCAAACAGATTTAGAGACTTTGAAGGTAGCACATCATGCCAGGATGGATGATGTTGAACTAAGAAATCTCTGGAGGATGTTCAGAAGAAAGATGAACTATGAGTTCTGGAAGCTTCAGAAGATATGTGAAGCAGAAGCTCCCGGTCATCTTGGATTCCTAAGATCCTATGAAGAGTTCTGGCATAGTCCTCTTGGAGGCAGGTATTGCTTTGAAGAGAAAGACTTTGTTGATGAACTTGCAGAAGTTCCTGAAGCTGAACAAGAAGCACATTCTTGGGAGATGGTTGTGTGGAAGCCTCTGTATCCTGTTCTGACTGGAGATTTCCAGTGGTTGTTCGACTAGCTAAGGGAGAATCCTTCTGAGAAGGCACCAAACATGGTCATTCCTGAAGTTGTCTACCCTTCAGAAGTTGCTGCTCCCACTCCTCCAAAGAATCTGGCTGAGATTCTTCAGGCTCTAGAGAATAGAGATTGTGATCTTCCTACCCCAGACTTTTCTGAAGATGCTTCTATGGTAGAAGCTGATGTTGAGAAACAAGCTGATGAGAATCATCCTGCTGAGAAAGTTCCTGTTGAGGAAAATCAAGATGATGTTCTCACTTTAGATGCTTCTGTTGGGCATGTTATTCCTTTGAATGCTGGTAGTGAAGCTTCTTCTGGTGAACCCTCTCGTCTGGTGAAGACTTTGGAGGTTCTTCAAAAGAATCAAGCTGATCTAACTTCTCGCTTGGATATGCATGAAGACACTCATGATGATTTTCGGTATTTCACAAAGAAGAAATCTGAAAGCACTTCTGAGATTCAAGACCTTCTGGCCAAGATAGTCTCTAGGCTAGGCTAGTCATAGTCATTTGTGTCTTAGTTGTCTCTTGTTTTTTTCTTGCATCTGTTTCCTGCATATGTTTTTGTATCTTCTGATATCTTCTGATGAATCAATGAAATCTTCTCTTCTCTCATATTGTCTGTTTTTCATCTGAATCTTTTATGCTTTTTGATGTTATGACAAAAAGGGGGAGAATATGTGATAATTGATTTGATTTATTATATCAGTTGCTGGGAGTAAGTCTCAACATTTCTAACAAAATTTGCAAGTTCTATGTCTTTGAGATTTTACAGGATTGAAGACATTCTAAAAAAGCTCAACATGAGAAGCAAAGACATGGGGAAAGCAATTCTATATAGAAACATGCTCATGGAAATTGAAGCAAGCTTAGTGCTGTGAAGCTTCAAGATCAGAAGCAAGAAGGAATAATGTTCTGATATTCTTGTGGCAGAATATGCTCTAACACATTCTTATCCCTTATATGTTCTGATGCATTTTATGTGTTCTGATACATACTATATGCTCTAATACATATTTTATGTTCTGATACATATTTCTTTTAAGAACTATTTGCTCTAATACAGGTTCTTTCTTAAAAGAATGTTCTGTTTCATTCATGCTCTGACTTTTGTTGTCTAGTTTGTTCTGAAACATTTCAGGATGTAAAGATGCTCTGATGACGCTCTGGTACATTTAAGAATGTTCTGATACAATCAAGCATGCAAGGATTCAAGAAGAAATTCAAAGCTCTGAAGCTGTCCTATGGAAGCAAGAAGCAGAAGCTCTGAATGTTCTGAAGTTCTAGGCATTTGTGAACGTCTCAAGTGAAATGGAAAATACTCAGGGAAGTCTTTTATTTGTAAATTTCTTCCAGTATTTATTTCAGGGGGAGATTATTCATCTCAGGGGGAGATTGTTAATCTCAGGGGGAGACATATTCACACACTATGTTTATATGCTTATGCTATAACTGTGTAATTGTCTTTAGCCGTCTGATATTCTGATTGCAAGCTCATATCAATTATATATGTTTTTGTCATCATCAAAAAGGAGGAGATTGTTAGAACAAGAATTGTTCTGATCAATATTCTTAGTTTTGATGATAACAATGTATATGAATTTTGCTTGAGACAAAGTTGTACTCTAATCCTATGCAATTTCCATTTCAGGAAATATATAAAGAGTATGCACAAAATCAGCGCAAGAAGCACTGACTCAGAAGGTTCAAGTATGCAACATCAGAACATGCTCTGGCAAGACATCAGAAGATGGTCAAGCAGAATCAGAACATGGTCTATTGAAGCATCAGAAGAACTTGAGATCAGAAGCAGAAGCACTGAAGTTCTCATGGTATCACGCTAGAAGCACTTCAAGGTCAGAAGACAAGAAGATGCTCTGCACCAAGCTGTTTGACTCTGATTTATTTCAAACGTTGTTTCTAAAAACATCAGATCAAAAGCAAGTACAAGATGGCAGGCTACGCTGACTGACAAAAGGAACGTTAGAAGCTATTAAAGGCATAGTCAGTAAAAGCAGGAAAAGCAAGGCTCGAGGTAGTTGACAAAAGCGTGAAACATTAAATGCAATGCTGTACGGATCACGCAACACATTAAATGCTCCCAACGGTCTTCTTCTCAAAACGCCTATAAATAGTGAAGTTTTGATCAGAAGCAAGATTACGAAACTACGAACAACTTTTCAATCTTGCTGAAACTCTGCTGAAATCAAAAGCTATCAAACTTCATCTTCAAACTCACTTCATTGTAATATCTTAGTGAGATTTTAAGCTTAGAACTTAAGAGAAATATCACAATTGTGATTAAAGCTTATTAAGAAGCATTGTAATACTCTTGTAAGAATTTGTTTTACATTCATTTGTAAAAGGTTCCTATAGTGATCAAGGTGTGATCAGAATACTCTAGAATACTTAGAGGGTATCTAAGTGGAAAACCATTGTAATCAAGGTTGATTAGTGGATTAAATCCTCAGGTGAGGTAAATCACTCCATGAGGGTTGACTGGAGTAGTTTAGTTAACAACAAACCAGGATAAAAATCATTGTGCAGATTGTTTTTTATCTTAAGAGTTTTAAAACTACACTTATTCAAACCCCCCCTTTCTAAGTGTTTTTCTATCCTTCATCCTCGACAAAAAGAAAGTATTACCAGAAAGGATGACTGTCTGTCCAAATAAAGTTCCGGTGCTCTAACCATCATCGAATTCCAATGTTACGACTTCAAATTCTGCTAGAACTTAAATGCAAAGTTAATTGGGCATAGGATCGAAGAACATCACGAAGATGGGGATGGGTACAAATAAACTTTTAGCCACTATCCTTTATTTCTTAAACCGTGAACCAAGCCACGTTACAACCCTTGAAAGTCCTAACTGAAGCATGGTTAGTTCGAAAGTATACTGTCACCAAAAAGGTATCCTGACTCCTTAAGGTTTACCAAAAATGCTGAGTTGATATTTCGTTTTAAAAACATCACGTTTTTATAAATATCACGCTTTTACATCTCATGTTTTAATGTTTTTCAAAACTCAAGACAGACATATGCATTGCATCTCATGAATTCATTATTAAACATATTCTGCTACATAATTTCAAGTGTTAGCATCAGAAAGAATCTGCACAGGGTACGACTAATGACTAAAAGTCATCCCGACAGACGAAACTATTTCAGCAGCGACATCTCTTATAACTGACTCAGTTGACTAGAAGTTAATAAATACAAGGGGCACGACATGTTTTGTCCAATCAATCCGGGGCAATTAGGTCAAGAATCAGAGAATCTCTCAAGAATGTCAAACAATCAAAGGCATACATCCCAAGTGGGTTTCAAACTACTTCCCGATCAGTCAGGGGCATCATACTGCGTTTATGGCTACTAGGGGCATGTCACCCATGGTACACATCTCATAAGGTCCTCACGAGGCGAATCTCTTCAAGGTTCTCTACTAGCTGGGGCAAAGCGGCGCAAAGCCTGTTGACACTGCAACCAACATTGGTGTATCCCAATCAATACAAATCCAGGAATGGCAGTTACTATAATATCGGGGGCAACGTTCAAGACATTCATGCCTTCCCACAAATCCGGTTTCACAGGATCATATCCTCACAGAGTAATCATTAAGAAGATATCTTCAAATGTTCTCGTCCCAACAAAGACTTAGTTCCTCAACAGAGTTTACATCTTCGACACTGCCGGTTCCCCGACACTTTTCTCTTCTCCAAACAAAGTTATCCAGCTCTCTTATCCCCAGTCAGGGTACATCAAGATCAATCATTCAAATGGCTCTCATCCCCAATCAGAAGCCAAAAATCCCTAGCTAAGGATTCTCGGGTTCTGTATTTTCCACAACGGTCAAGGATTTATTTTTCCTGCCAGACGCTGCTACAATCTACTATCATTATTAACAAACATTTTGCATTCATACATCATACGCCTTAAGGCACACACATAACATATATACGCCTCATGGCATATGCATACAATCTCATTCATTTCAAAAATAAACATTACAATACATGCATCACGACATTGCATAAAATTAATACTGCTTTTTCAGTCTATTCCTACAAACCATATGAATAGTATCTTCTAGATATAGTACAGAGATAATCAAGTCAACGATTTAATTCTAACGCTTAATCAAGATAGAGATTTAATTCTGATACTTTGTTTCGGGTATTCTCCAGATATAGTTCAGAGATAATTAAGACCAAGATTTAATTCTGACACTTAATTTTGGATATCTTCCAAAGATAGTTCAGAGATAATCAAGACCAAGATTTAATTATGATACTTAGTTCCGGGTTGATCGGAAAAATAGCAAGTGTACTATTTTGCCTCTGTAGTAATAAAGGGAAAATTCCCCGAATATCGATCTTAAGGACTGCGTGATATTATAGAGTTAGTAGCACTTCAATTAAACAAAAAGCCTTGGGGTTTTGGTTTTTGTGATTACAAATTAAATTGCAAATAAACTTAAAAAGGTTGATTTGGCCAAATATGAGTAACATGCCAGGGTAGGTGTGTGCATTAACATGTAACAATTCTGAACCCTTATTTCATTAACAAAGTTCAACTTATCAATTACCGGTTCTTAAGGGTATTTGCTCCTAAGTCCTTAGTGGGCAAACTTTTGAACATTGAAATCCTAATTCCAAAGTCCTTCGAAATTAGTGATCAAATCAAATATTATTATAATCAAGAACACTCCGGTTACTATAGGGTATCCCTAGTCCTAGGTGATATCTACTATAATATAATGGTATAAAAACCCTAACAATGGAGGTCAATCCTAATTGTCAGTCATAAATCAATCCAATTGGTCCGACGAGGAAAGCATTAAAAACCTTATACCATAAAATTGAATGTAAAAGAGAAATATGTTATTGAAATTCGGAATTCAAAATCATCACAAATGTTAATCAGGGACACCCCATAGCATTGGGGGGTTTAGCTACTCATATCATCCAAAGAAATTACAAAGATATCAAATAAAGACATTACAATAGAGATGATGAACTTTGATCTTCAATGGCTTCCGCTCATGAGAGTTCTCTGTTCTT